>NC_056733.1:469244550-469274550 GCF_019279795.1 Protopterus annectens
AATTTTTTCACACCACTGATGTAGCCAAAGCTATGTGAGGTCCAACCCCCTGTAACAGTCCAGCTTTACAAAGCTAAAGGGAGTCTTCCACACACCAACTGACAGGAGTGCAAGAGGAGCTCCATATAGACAGCTGGAGTACAAAAAGATTCAGATCATGTTTGCCTAAAATGGAGGCAAGAGTCCTGAAAGAACAATGTTAGGAAACAAACCCAACAGTAAACTATACACAAAATGGGGATAACAGCCACGCTCTGCAACACAAAAGTAAAACAAGCAATGTAAGGGGGATGGATATAGAGGAGGGTACTGCAACAGTAAAATATTAGGATATCTACCATTTATTACATAACTGTAATGTTCAACACAGATAATTGTTGCAGGAGCCTAAGCCATATGGGTACATTACTATCGCTTAGAAAACTAAAAATTGGGGAGAAGCCAAAAAAAAGAGAGACTCCAGAAGCCCCTGGTAAATGGTCCTACAGTAAAGCCTGTTCTGCACCTGGAAAAAAATCCAGTTTGAAATACTTTGCAGAAGTATGAACAATAGGCCAAGTTGATACCTCTAGAAAACTTCTAAAGTTCACCCTTTCTATAAACCTAGCAAAGAGGCCAAAGTCCTTGTTGAACAAGTCCTAACCCTGCCTGAGAGTTGCATATTATGATGTGTATAATAAAAAAACAAAAACATAAGACAACCATCTGGAAATGGTCTGCTTTGATGCTGGCTGTGTTTTCTTCTTACCTTCATAGAAGACAAATACCTGATCAACTTTTGGGAAAACTTTGATTTCTGAACTGCTTTGGACAAACAGAGAATGAAGGATCTTTTCTCCCTTATTCTTGGTTTCAGGAAGGAAGACAGTGAGCTGAGCATTTTGGCGTAAAGTAAACTCTGACACTTCTTCAGATATAAAAGAAGGATTAATTTTCAAACAAAGCTGTCATTGTGAAAGATGAGGTAGGGCTGACTCACATCAGGTGCTTGTAACTTAGATACTCTCCGAGCGGACATCAGAGCACTGAGTAACCTCAATTCAGCCTGAAGAACGGATTCAAATGGAGAAAGAATAAAGTTTTTCAAACACAAAGCTGAGATCCAAAGGAGGAGCCACCTCTTTGCTAGGTGGTCAGAAGTGCAACACCACTTTCAAAAAGTGCCTAACTTGTGCATGGTTAGAAGGTGGGATCAATGGGCACACAAGCAGAAATGGCCAATAAATGCACCCTGACAGAGAAATAAGAAAGGCCAGAGAACAGCAACTCTCAGAAATAATCAATAACCAGCAGCTGGACCTAAAGAGGGTTCTGGTATCAGCTAGAAAACATTTTCCATTTAAACATACGTTTTCTTGAAGCAGTTTTTTCCTCTCATTTTATACCTGTTGCATATCCTCAGAAAAGAACTCGGTCATCTAGGCAGTTATTTTTTTAGGTTGAAGTCTAACAGCCGTCTTCTGTGAGGAAGTATGTAGTAATTGCCCTTGGCCCAAATTAAAAGAAGGGAGAAATTAAAATGTACTTAACATAACGTTAGAACACAAAATTCGTTAGTCTTTCTCAACCTGTGGGTTATTGGATCCAGTGTTGGCACCTTCACAATCTTCTGTACTGGAGCTCCACCTCCTCTACCCATTACTTCCTGCTGTCTCCCGGCAGAATGAGTTTGCCCCATTGCTGCTCCTAGAACAAGGTAAAACTTGTACAGGAAACAGGTTGGGCAATATGAGGGCCATCTCACACAGCTTTGACACTATTCCACAAAGCCAGTCAGAAGCAGCAAACAAAAGTGACAATTTGGAGGGGACATGGAGGGAGGGATGGTTGAGAAGGACGGAAGACAACACAGATCTATCATGATGGTAAGTACATAACTTTTGTATCCAATGTTATCTTTTCTGACTATCTCAACCAGTGGGACAAAGTCCTCAGCCAGTAACAATCCCAGGGTGGTCCTAGGAGAGAATTTCACAAAAAAGTGGAACTAAAGGAAGCTCTAAACCTAGACTGAATGCCCAATTTTTAATGGGACACAAAGGTATGAGTGTTATACTAAGTAGCTGCCACACTAATAGCATCAATAGAAGCCTGAGCAAAAAGGTCAGCAGAAGTAGCAACTGTTCTCGTTTAAAGAGCCCTAAGCTTAAAAGGTAAAGAAATTCCTTTCAGGAAGTATACAAAGGAGATACAATTGGAAAGCCATCAGGATACGGTCACTTTTAGAGACAAGGTTTGCAAAGATGTATTTTAGAAAAGGTGATAAAAAGCTGGTTAGATCTCCTGAAATTTTTGGTTTCTCCCAAAAAGAATATCAGCTGTTGATGCACATCCAAACAGTGGAGCAAGTACTCTCCCTTGCTGAAATTTGGGAAGAAAGCAGGTAAATGAATGGGTTGATTCAAATTAGACTCAGAAGCAACCTTGGGCAGAAAGGGAGGGTTGGTCTTTAAGGTAACTCTGTTTTTGTGGAAAATCAGATAATGTGGAATAGAAGACAGTGCTTGAAGTTCAGCCAACTTTCCTGCTGATATATCAGCTGCCAGAAAGTGTTTTCTATGACAGAAGTTTTAAGGATACAGTAGCTGCAGCTTCAAAAGGAGGCCTGGTAAGAAACTGGTAATAACAGACTGAGGTCCCAAGGAGGAAAGGGTCATGAACAGGTGTATGCAATTAAAAAGGTACCTCAAAAAGGCCTTGAAAAGCTTAAGAGCCACCACAGTTGTATTATCCATAACGATGTGAAAGTTGGAAATGGCAGCTAACTGCACTTTAATAGTAGAATAACTAAGACCAAAATGAAAAGATCAGCCAAAAATCCAGGATAGCAAACAAAGGTGCAGAAAAAGGATCCAAACCCTTGGAAGTAAACAAATGGAAAACTTCTTCCACTTACTGGAATAAAAGTTTAGTGAAAGGCTTTTGGAAGGAAGAAAGGATATGTATAACTATCAGACAGCTTGGGATCCCTGGCCATCAAAGGCATTGGAGGAATCATGCCGTTAGTTTGGAGAACTGAAGGTTTGGGTGAGAAAGGCCCAAAGGATGAGAAATTAGACCCAGGAAAAGGTCCAGAACCCATGGAGGATGAAGAAGGCAAGGACAAAAGAAGGGGAACCAAACTTGTCACAGCTTGAACAGGGCAATGAGGGTGACAGCCACTCTGCAATCGGCCACTTTCTAAATAAACGATTAATCAGAGGAGTTGGGAGGACAGGCATATAGGAGACCAGGGACCAAGCATGCGGAACAGCTTCCCTTGATAACGGTTATTCTGGCGGGATCAGTAAGTAGAACTACTGAATTTCATGTTGGAGGGGAGCAAACAAATCACATCAGGGGGTGCTCCAGCAGCTGAAAATCTATGCCACTAACTCTGGTTTCAGGGACCATTCATGAGACAGAAGAATGGCATCTTCTCTCACTGTCTACCAGGTTGTGGTCTTTCCTGGGAATGTGGGTCATGACAAAAACCCTTTGACAGCATATCACTCAAGGTCAAACCCTCATTGCCTCTCGACACAGAGGGTAGGAATTAAGTTCCTCCCCACTTGTTCAAATATCATACCACTGACATATAGTCTGTCTGAATAGCAATCACACCTTTAGAAAGGAAGTCTTGAAAGGGCTGCAACAGTAGGCGGACAACTCTCATCTCCAAGATGTTAATGTGAAGATTAGCCTCATACTGAGAGAAGGCTCCCTGAATAGTCTTCACATCAAAATTCTCACCACACCCCAACAAGAAGAGAGGCATCAATAGTTATATGGCCTGAGGCTGGGGAAGAACAAAAGGTCAACCTGCTGCAACCAGCGGAGATTCTAGCCAATATAAACTGTGGCGACAACAGATGTTAGAGAAACTGGAAAATCCACAAAATGATTCCGATAAACATGAACTGCCAAAACCTACTGAAGTACCCTCACATGGAATTTTGCCAGTGGAACTAGATAGAGGTGTCATAAGCTCAGGGAGACAAAGAACTGTGGACGCTGGAGGTTTGCAAACCTGTAGGATGTGAGCATTTTGCACATGAAGATACTCTTGAAGTTGATAGGTTTTTGTATGTCGGACTGACCATATCCAAATGGCAACCGATAGATTCCAGCAGTTGAATCAATTCCAGGGTGGATTTCTCGTAATTTGCTACTATGCCCAAGGACAGAAAGTTGGACCAAGAAATCTCAGTCCTTGATTAGGGACACCTTTATAAAAGCAGTTAGGAGCCAGTCATCCAGGTAGGGAAAACCTAGAACCCCTGCAGCCTGAGCAAGGCCACTACTACTGCCATGCATTTGGTGAGCACCCGGAAAGCTGTGGTGAGGCTGAAGAGCAAAGCCCAAAACTGATGATTGGCTCTCAACCAAAAAGCACAAAACCTCCTGGAATGCTTTGCTATAGTTATGTGATGCGATGCATCCTTGAGATCTACCGAGCACATCCAGTCACTCTTCCTCAGAGCAGGTAGAATGGACTACATTGTAAGCATCTGAAACTTCGTCTGTTTGAGAAAATCGATTTGACTTGCCGATATCCAAAATGGGTCTGAAAATAATTTTTATTTGGTACTAAAACGAATCTTGAACAGAACCTGGAACCTGGTTGGTCAGGTAGAACCTCTTACATGACTCGGTTGAGAAGCAATTTTTGGATTTCCACTAACGCTTCCCTTTGCTAACAGGGTGGCATTTTGTCAACCCTTTGGAGTGAACAAAAAGAGAACAGTATAGCCTCTAGATAAGACTTTCAACACCCACACATCTGACATAGTGGTTTTCCAAGCTCTTGAGAGGACAACCAGATGACCCCAGACTGCGGCAGACAGGCAATCTTTCAGTGGTGTTGAAAGGGCTTCCCCGAAACCCCCCCCCACAAAAGCCTTAATTGTGCATATTGCCCCCGTCTCTTAGGTAGTATCCAGTGTAGTTGCTCCCTCTACTGTGCAGGGGGGGAGGGGAATCACTAGGGACACCCTAGAAAGGTTGTTGCAACTTGCATAAAAACAGAGAGACTTTCCACCATTCTGGTTACTTGAGAAGTACCTCTGTGGTGTAGAGAAGTGATCTCCAATAACAGACAGCTTCTTTCATTCCTGCTCGATCCTAGTCAGCATATCATTGACCTTTGGGCCAAAGAGGAAGGAACCACCAAATACAGCACTGACAAAGGATGCTTTGAAACAGTCCATAAAATTGCACAAGCACATCCAGGCATAAAGGTGCATAGCGATACAGATACCCATCACATGGGACAACAGTCTCATGGAAATATTAGATTATAGACCGCATCATCAACAACTGAGCCTCCAGGGTCTTCTGAATGTCCAGGGACTGCCAAGTCTTCACAATCCTTTACATTTTCCTTAGTCTTGTCAAATGGTCAAGTTAACTCAATGCACGTACACAAATGTGACTGAAGAGTATGTGCGCTCTCTCAAACAATTCAAAGCTTGAAATTCTTTGTTGGGTGGATGGACTGAAACTCTCCTTGGAGATGTCCTGTTTGTGGTCTCCACAATCACAATGGTGTCCATAGCCAGACACTTGCGTCAATGAAGTCTGCATTTGGGAGAACCAAAATTTGTCTGGGTTTCCTGGAGACTGGTTCCACCAAATCAGGCTCTCTCCAGGCCCTCCAAGAAACCAATTCCACAAGGGCGACTGGAGGGGGGACTGGTCGGGACGTGGATGGGCCTGTGCCAAAAACCTCCAGAAAAACAGACTCCTCCAGGGAAGGGGCTCTGATGGACCCCCCCCCCCCCATGCTGTTTCAATAGTTCCAGCAAATCCCCAGTGGAGGCAGCTTTGTAGGGGGGATTTCAGAGAACCTTCCCCTTCACTGAGGTCGATATCCTTGGTGAGTTGATTCCTCAGAGGAATCTAAGTGCTTCCCCTTGCAATTACTCTTTTCATACACCTCCTTGGAGTAGAAACAAGAGGAGAGACAGAAGAGGTGCGGGGAGGCACTGAATGTAAGGGTAGCCTTGAGACCTAACAACATGGGCTGTCCCCATGTCAGCTGATGCATAGCTAAAGGCACAGAATGACAATTGGATCGAGATGGACCCAAAGCAGTTGCCAAAGCTACTGGCTCTGAATGGGAGAAGATCCTCTTCAAATCTTTGAAAGCCAAAGCCAGATGACCAGACCCAATGCTCTACAATTAAGCAGATAAGAGTGAGAGACAGGTGTCTGAAACCAACTAGGCCAGCTCCAACATCACAATCAGCCCAGAGTTATTGACAGCTAAAGCGCTCATGGACAGAAAGGACTCAAACCCAGAAAGTTGAACATGACCCCAGAGCACTTGCCTCAATCCTCAACTCCAATTAGCACTCTTCTCTGACAAGGTTGGAGTCAAGAATGCCAAGGAACAAGTCAGTGTCTGATGCAGCCAAGTCTGTCAGCACGGCCAGGGGAAGGGCAGCTGAGCAGATATACCCAAGGGAATGAATGACAAGAACTAGAAATGAAAGAGCCCCAAATTCAGGCCTCAGGGCTGAGGCGTCAGGGATGAATATTAAGTCCATCGGAGCCTGAAGAAAGAAACACATCAGCTGCTCCTCATCAGATGACTTAAAGACACCCAACTGAGCTACCAGGCTTAGAAGAAGCCACAGATGATGGATTAGATAATCTTTTGGTTGTCTGATCCAAGGATTGTATCCAGAAGAGTGAATCTCTGATCTGAGGGTGGTGGGGGAGGGTACAGCAGGGTCCTGGAATAAATTCTTCCAGAGTAATCAGACAAAAGGGAGGATGAAGCCTGCCCAATGAGGTGCAAGGGTCCTTGAAGAGGAAGAGGCCGAGAATACTAGGGGCAGGAAAATTGGAGGCCTTCACCTTCAGGACCATAACAAGGGATCGCGGCTGAGGTGCCACTGAAGGACCAGAAGCTTTTGGATTTGGTTGGCCCTCAGTGGAAGATGAAGAGCATTTGTGCTGTTCCCTACCTTTAATCTTAGACCAGGATGACTCTTTCTTTGGATTTCACTTTCTCCATTCTTTCTGGCTTTTTACTGGGAGAGGGAGAAGCAGCAGCTGAGGGCTGGAGAAGGCTTTCAATAACTAACTTGGTCCTTTTTCCGATCATGGCCCTGGCACCAAATGAGGAACAGGCTTGACAATCAATGTCCAAGTGTGTTGTGCTTAAACTGTACATGCACTTGTCACCAACGTCTTGTGAGGGCAATTTCTGCCCACACATGATACACTACTGGAACTCAAAAGCTGTATACATTCTCACAGCAAAAGTTAGAAAAAATATAGTTGCTTAAGATCTTACCATAACAGTAGATGTCTTTTCCATCACTGTTGCAGTATTCATCACTAAATGGATCCCCTGCCAATGGTAGACCAATGTCCGGCCAGTATACCAAAGCCTTAATTTTTTTTTTTTTTTTTAAAAGGACGTCATACGCCACACGTATGCTCTCCAGTCATAGCGTGGAGCATAAAGGTGACCTATAGATGTACATACCTCAGAACCGAATAGCCCCAAAAGGAAAAACAGTCCAAGGAGAAACATGTGCATCCAAAAAAAATGAGTGAAGAAAAAGGGGGGCAAGGGAGGGAGCGAATACTGCAACAGCGAAGGACAGGACATCTACTGTTGTAAGATTTTACACAACTGTGTATGCCCTTCCATATCACTACTGCAGTATTCTTTACTAAAGGGGAGTACAAAAGCTCCATAGGAAACTTGGGAGGTGGACGGTCCAGCAAGATCTTCAAGAAAACAGGCCTGGTAAGTCCAGCTCTAGCAATGGAAACCACTTCTGGCTTGTAATGTTTACTGAAGGTATGGATGGAAGTCCAAGTAGCAGCCACAACGATGGAAATGGTATCCAATCCTTTGAAAAAAGCACCAGAGGAAGCCACAGCCTTGATAGAATGAGCCTTTACAGAAGCAGAAAGGCTTTTCCCATGAACAGAGGAACAAAAAGAAATGGCCTTAGAAATCCATGAAGAAATGGTTTTCTTAGTAACAGCCAAACCTAAAGATCTAGGATAAAAAGAAACAAAAAGTTGCTCAGACTTGCAAATGGCCTTTAGTCTTATCCAAATAATATTTAAGCTGTCTATGCAAATCAAAGTTGTGAGGAACCTTCTCACTGGCAGACTACGGAGAAGGGAAAAATGTGGGCAAATTAAACTGATGAGAGACAATTAATTAACCACCTTGGGTATGAAAGAAGATTAGTACGAAGAGACACCCTGTCCCTACGAAAAACTAAAAAAAGGAGGGACAGCCATAAGGGCCTGAAGCTCGGATACCCTTCTAGCTAAAGTAAGGACCAAAAGAAGAACAGTCTTACATGTACAGTGCTGCAAAGAAGCTTTAGTGACAGGTTCAAAAGGAGCCCAAGAGCAAAATTAAGGTAACAGCAAGGAGAAATAGGCTTACTTGGAGGCCTAATATGAAGGAAGCCTCTATGAATTTGTTTGATAAACCTAGAAGCCAAAAGAGGAGTCAAAGACAGACTAGCAGAAATAGCTGAAACGTGAGCTTTAACTGAAGAGTACACCAACCCAGCATGGAGCAATTCACACAAAGACAGAACCAGAGGAACCTCCACAAAAAGTGGATCCTTAGTGTAGATCAGAGTGTAACATGTGTGTGTATTATGTCTTTAAGAAGCATGCAAGGCTATGCACAAGTGCAATCCCTAGTGCCATTTTGTAGAAGCAGCCAGTGAGGGAGCATGTATGATTACAGCAGTTAGTTTGTATACAAGTTACTTAAGCAATAGTCAATAAGCCTTTACAGTGATGGGTTTGTATAGAATAAAGCTGCTAAAACAGAACCCACAAAGACTTATTCGTGTACCGACACAAAAGCGACGGTGTCGGAACCGGGATGGAAAAAAAAACATTCGGAGCCATAAGATGTAAAGACGACAGTGAAGGTAAGAGAGAGAAAACAGTACAAACGCAATCGGAAAGAATTAAAGGAAATGGAAAATATTAACCATTTACTCGATGCATAAAGAGGCAAAAAAAGAGCATTACAAGGGCACAAACCGTAGCGTCAGGCAAGTGGAAAGTACAGAAATATTTAACTAAAGAAAATGTTTAAGACAAAAGTATTTGACAAGGCAATTGGCTCTGGAGTACAAAACGAGCACGTTTAAGGCAAAACGAGCATATTTAAGGCAGAACTGGGCATGTTTAGAGTAAAACGAGCACATGAGAAACATCTTGAGCATAAAAAGGCTTAAACGAGCAACAAGAACAAAGAAAAGGGCACAGTAAGCAAAAATAAAGCAAGGCGACTGTTTGTGTTTGGGCACAATTATGACTTCATATTGTATCAAGGGCATAATTAGTTATTCAAAGTATCTTAGAGTGTGTACAAGTGCTTAAAGTGTGTGCTTATTACTGTGCATGTATGCCACAGAGTTCACTGTGTGCGAAGTGCAACTATCTCGTAAAATCCAGTCAAAGCATAGTTATCTGAAGAAATGTTCTTGTGCTGGGTGTGTCTATTTGCAAAGTGCTGCCATTACAAAATGCTTCTTGTACTGTAAGGAGTTGTCTAGCAAGGTACCACCATTTTGGGGACATTTCAGTGTACTGTATGTGGTTGCTGCAAGGTGCAAATGCTTCAAGTAGAGATTGAGTTTGGGCAACAGAAGTTGATTTATTCATATTGTACAGTTGCTTGACATGGTTCTTGCATTGATAAAAGGTTTTTGTTTTTTTTTTTTTTTGTTACAAAAGATTACAAGAGTATCACAGTGCTCGTGAATTGCTCAGTTGCATCGTAAAGTTCGAATGTTTCTTAAAGTGATTTGACAAATGATGGCGCATGACTGTAGCATGCCTATGTTTATCAATAAAGTTCCAAGCAACTACTTTAGCATTTGTGCCTTTACCGATTCTGCAAGTATAGCGAGTGATCAATGACTTTAGCATTTTTGCCTTTACCAATTCCGAAAGTAAATTATTTCAGTATTTCCGCTTTTATCAATCGAAGATTTCAGAAAGCATCACAGAAGCCCCAGAAATTATTCCGCAAAGCTCTGTAAAGTATCGAAAAGTTTGAAAAGCTATCCTGTAAAATTTTGTAAAGCATTAAGAAATCTAAAAAGCTGTTTCGCAAAGTGCAATAAAGCATCAAGAAGCCTGAGAAGTTTATTTCGCAAAGTCCAGTTATTCGAAAGTACTACGAGGTTGTTTATTCGCACAATTCCAATAAGCTCAGAGAAAGTACAAGAACAAAAGCATTGAACAAACTGTGTTTATGCCAATTATTTGCGTGTGTGTGTGTGTATTCGTACATACTTGCAAGTATGTGTTAATATGGCAGACAGATTTCGAAAACCACAACCACTTGTATTTGATCAGAATACTGCAGACAACTGGAGCATATTTGAACAAGAGTACAGTATTTTCATACAAGCAGCTTATGCAGACAGAGATGCATGTACCAAGGCATTCATTTTGTTAAATTTAGCAGGATATGAGGCCACAGAAAAAGAATGTTCATTTGTATATGCACCAGCAGTGTATGAAGGTGAAGGTGCAGAGCACCATATTGTTGTACAAGCTAAAGCAAAGGAAGAGACAGTTTTTGCAGCGCAAGTTCAGAGAAAAGTGCAATCCCCAAATGAACATTACACATTAGAGAGGCATTTGTTTTACACAAGAGATCAGAAACCAGGGGAAACTTTTGCAGCTTATATAACTGACTTGAGGAACAAAGCTAAAACGTGTCAGTTTGGTGATTTGAAACACGAGCTGATAAAGGACAGACTTGCGTGGAATTAATAGTGCTGCAATGAGAAAGATTTTGCTTCATGACAGTGATTTGACATTACGTAAAGCAACAGAGATTTGTCCGATCCATGAGGTGACAGAAAGGCATACTAGTATGCTTATGAGTCACAAAAGCATTGTTTCGATGAGCTCTAGAGCAAACATAGACAGTATACAACCGTGGCAAACAAGCAGGCCTAAGAAAGGGGTAGCCACAAGGTTTCCAAAGAAGGTTCGAAGCTTTCCAGAAAGTTCTAGAAAAGGTGCAAGCTCCACTGCCAGCTCAGTGCAACACCGTGAGTCAGCAAAACTCAAATCTAGCTTTATTGTTAACTGTCACAAATGTGGTGCAAATCATAAATTTAAAAGAGAGAAGTGTTTATCATTTGGTCAGCAATGCCATAAGTGTAAAAAAAAAAAAAAAAAAAAAAAAAAAAAAAAAAAAATGGAACCATTTCCAAAGTTTTGCAAATAAATAAGTCTCACTCAATTGTAAAGAAAGGTTGCACAAAGAAGCAAGTTGATTAAATAGAACCAAAACTTTCTATGTGGATCGTTTCTCAGTACTTGGAGAAAGAGTGGATGCAGTAAACTTAAGTGAAGTTTTTTCTACAGTCCGGATTAATGGAAAATCCACAGAGCTCAAATTAGACACTGGATCAGAGTATAATGTTATATCAGCATACACATCTGCAAAAGTTAAAAACCAATGAAGAATTCAAGTTGACCAGCAGTGCGAGACTTGTTGCGTATGGAGGTGAAGAAATTCAAACGGAAGGTTCAGTGATACTTTCATGTCATTTGGCTGAGAACTGTTGTAGCTTATTATTCTACGTAGTCCGATGACCAGTGCAGTCTTTACTTGGTCTCAAAAAAGATAGTTTGAGAATGAATCTGCTTTCTTTTGCCAAAAGAAGTTCATCACATGAGTGCAGCTCCAAGTTCAAGTTTTTCTGAAGCCATTTTCTCAGGAGTATGCTAATGTTTCCAATGACAACTTGGGCAAACTTCCAGTTGGGTATTCCATGAAGTTGGATCACAAGGTCACTCCAGTAGTCAGACCAGCAAGAAAATGTCCAATAGCAATGCAAAATAAAGTCAAAGCTCAGCTGGATGAGATGGTGCAACAAGGTGCGATTTGTTCAGTCACAGAGCCAACTGAATGGGTGTCATCCATGGCAGCCACTCATAAGAAAGGTGCGGACAAAATCGGGATATGCATTGATCCTAGAGATTTGAACAAAGCATTAAAAAGACCATATCATCCAATACGTACAGTTGAGGAA
This sequence comes from Protopterus annectens, assembly GCF_019279795.1. Taxonomy (NCBI): domain Eukaryota; kingdom Metazoa; phylum Chordata; order Ceratodontiformes; family Protopteridae; genus Protopterus; species Protopterus annectens. Next base: position 469,256,598 of record NC_056733.1, read on the forward strand.
GTCACAGCTATGATACCGAATGCCACTGTATTTTCTGTTTTGGATGCAGAGAGTCCACTTTGGCAAGTGATGCTTGATCTCAAATCCTCATTTCTAACTACTTTTGGTACTCCGTTTGGCAGATACAGATTCCTAACGATGCCATATGGAATAAATTCTGCAAGTGAAGTCTTTCAGCGTGCAATGGAATGAGAACAAATTTTTTCAGGTTATCCTTGTGCCATAACAGTAAACGCTCTATTAGTCGGAGGCAATGGCAAAGCAGAGCATGACAGAAACCTCAAGAAAGGTCTAGACAAAACACATGAAGTCAGTTTGAAGCTCTGTCCTCTGAATTGCTAATTCACACTTCCAGAATTCTCCTACATAGGACATTTATTCACAAGTATGAGCTTAAGATCTGACCCTACCAAACAAACAGCAATTCTAGAGATGTCAGCACCGGGCAATGTGCAAAGTTTACAGCATTTTCTGGGCATGGTCAGCTATTTAGGCAAATTTATTCCAGATTTTAGTGAGTTGACAGCACCTTTGAGGGAGCCAACATGCAAAAATGTTGTATGGTTATGGTTAGAACATCATCAGAAGGCGTTTGATAACTTTAAGCAGAAAACTGCCACCCCACTTACGCTGCGGTACTATGATGTGAATAAACCAGTTCTTTCATATGATGCTTCAAAATTTGGTCTAGGTGCAGTTATTTTTCAAGAGGGCAAACCAGTAGCCTATGCATCTAGGACAGTAACTCAAACTGAGTTGCATTATGCTCAAACCGAGACCGAGCTTTGGCAATAGTTTGCGAATATTCCAAATTTCAGGATTATATTTATGGTTGAGGTATCCAGATTGAAACTGATCATCAGCCTCTTGTTACCATTCTAAAGAAGCCTATACATTCCGCTCCAGCGATGAAGCTTTGCATTGGGCAAAGGGTAACTTTTGAACTGTCTGTGGTGTCTTTGGGCCGTATTGGCTGAATCAATTGCTGTATTGTCTGTGTTGTCTGTGGTGTTTTTGGGCCGCATTGGCTGAATTTAATACATCCTGCTCATTCCTGTCATGGGACTGGTGTTCTTAGTTTTAAGTTAACGTTTCTTTTGGATTTTTTTACCATTCTAAAGAAGCCTATACATTCCACTCCAGCGAGATTACAAAGAATGACGCTCAAGTTGCAAAAGTACAATTTCAAAATGGTCTAGACTAAAGGCAAATTGCTCTAGCTGACTGATGCCTTATCCAGACTGCCTAGAAATATCACAGAACAGCTTGATGCTGAAACGTTTGACTGATGTAATGCATAATTTTTCCACCACTACACTTGAGTTCAGAGATCACGGTATGACTGATCCTATTTCTCAAAAGCTTAAATCACTACATCAATATCGGATGACAGTCAAAGCAATCTAGTGCGTCACCTGAAGTGCAATTATATTTTCCTTTCAGAGATGAATTGTTGATGGAAGATGGTATTATTTACAAAGGTCCTAAAATTGTTGTTCCTGCTTCCTTACAGCAAGGATAGGTTCACATTTTGCATCGAGGACACCCAGGTTTGTTATCCACTAAGAGAAGAGCAAGATAACTAGTATTTTGGCCTTCATTATTAAAGGACATTGATAAAGTTATTTCTACTTGTTCAGTATGTAATAGTACTACAGTGCATTTGCAATGAGAACCGCTTCAGCTAGATCCACTACCTGAACTACCTTGGTCTACTGTAGCTACTGATATCTTTGAGTGGAACAAATCAACACTATTTAGTTTTGGTAGACTCTTATTCAAATTGGTTTTAGACTGATTTGCTACTAAACTTAACCTCAACAGCTGTTATCAAGTTGAAATTTCATATCTCAGTTCATGGTAGTCCACACAAACTTTATTCTAACAATTGTACTCAATTTACTAGCAAGTTGTTTCAGAAATTTGTGAGAGAATGGGACTTTGTACATGTCACTAGTAGTCCTGAATATCCGCAATCCAATGGTCTAGTTGAACAAGCTGTACAGAGTACAAAGCAATTACTTGAAAAGGTCAAAGCATGACAATACCGATGTGTTCTTGAATTTACTTAATATTAGAAACATTCCTCATGATGATATTCTTGGCTCACCTGCTCAGACTACTTTCCTTTCCAGACAAACTAGAACTATGCTACCTATTTCACCCAGTTTTTGAAGCCTAATTCTAAGAACAATAAAACCATCAAGGCTCAGTTGATTAAGAAGCATAATATCCATAAATCTAGCTATGACAAATCAAGCAGATTACTTTGTCTAGGGAAGGAGACATGGTACAAATCCAGACAAAAGGTTTTGATTGAATAGGGCAGAATGCTGGCATCTGTGTCGAGCCGAGATCCTATCTGGTAAGCTCCAAGGGTGTGGAGTATAGGAGGATTTGCAGACATCTTCTTGCACCAGAATCATCATTATTGCAATCACAACATTATATCTGTGATACAAACTCTAAATCAAAGAATAAGTCAGACATAATTTCCAGACCAGAATGTGTTCAAAAGTCCGATTCTGTTGCAGAGTGTAATTTGAACAGTCCACAGGTCAATCATTTTGCCGAGACTGTACCAGTTGCTAAATCTAATTCCACATTTTATGTCACACAATATGAATGAGTTTATAAGCCCAGTGTGAAATACACAGCAACATGGACTTGATTGTACATATCTGTGTACTTAGTACTGTATAATGCAGGTCTTTAGATTATCTGTGATTTCTGCATACTAAATCTCAGGACAAATTGCATGATCTATTTCTCAAAGAGGGAGGATATAGATCAGAGTGTAACATGTGTGTGCGTGCCATGTCTTTAAGAAGCATGCGAGGCTGTGAATGCATGTATAAATTCCAGACCCATGCAATCCCTAGTGCCATTTTGTAGAAGCAGCCAGTATGTAAGACTGCAGTAACTAGTTTGTATACAGGTTACTTAAGTCATAGTCAATAAGCATTTACAGTGATGTTTGTATAGAATAAAGCTGCTAAAACAGAACCTATAAAGACTCATTTATTCGTGTACCCACACAAAAACGATACTTGTTATGAGCAAAGCATCAGACACAAAATCTCTTCCATTTGGACAAACAAGACTTCCTGGTAGTGGGTTTCCTGGCCTCCTGCAGAACCCAATGCACATCCTCAGAAAAAAGGTGCCTAAAAGGGATCAAAACCCTAGCATCCACAGTGTGAGATGAAGAATGAACAAGTGAGGATGGATGAGAGACCCCTTGTCTTGTGTGAGTAGGTCTACAATGTGAGGTAACTTGATGTAATTGCCCTTGGCTAGATGCAGAACAGGGAACCAATGCTGTCTAGGCCAAAATGGAATCCCCAACGAGACTTTGGAGGACTCCTGTTCTATCTTAAGCAGGACCCTTGGTATGAGAGGAAAGGGAGTGAAGGGGTAGAGAACCACCCCCCTTTCCAAAAACACAGCATCCATCTTCCATGCCACAGGACTTGGGACTCTGGTACAAAAGAGATGAGGTTGTCTGTTCAGAGGGGAGGCAAAAAGATCTACCGAAGGAGTACCCCACTGGTGGACAATGTCCAAAAATGCATGTCTGTAATGTCCAAAAATGCATGTCTGTGAAGTATCCACTTGTGAGTCTGTGCTATGGACCTGTTCAGAGTGTCTGTCGCAATGTTTGTTCTGAAGGAATATAAATAGCCTGAAGATACTGGACAGCCAGATCCCAATCCTGAACAGCTAGTCTGCACAGGAGGTAAAGACAGTATCCCCTCTTGCTTGTTGATGTACTACATCACTGTCGTACTGTCTGTAAAGATTTTGAGAGGATTTGGAAGAAACAGACTATGAAAGGCCTGAACAGCAAGGAGAGCTTTCATTTCCTTGATGTTGATGTGGTCCACCCTCTGACAAATAGGCCAAAGACCCTGAACCTTTTGAGGGCAAAAATAAGCCACTCACATCTGAAAAACATTCCTGAAGTGAGACTGAGGGGCTGAAAAGGAAGCCTTGGGTTGAATGCCAGCTGATGAATACACCACTGAAGCTCTAGCTTGACGCATGGAAAAACAGGAAATAGAAAGTCTAAAGGATGACAATGTTGAAGCCATGCTGACGCTAGGAACCACTGATCTTCCTCATATGGAGTCTGGCTACAGGAAGCATAAGAATGGTGGAAGCCATGTAATGCAGAGCCCTCAGGAACTCCCTAGCCATAGTGGAGATATGAGGAAGAAGGAATTGAAAAAAGGCAATTAAGAGTCAGAGGCTTGGGTGGTGGCAGGGTAGCCAGCATAGGAATGGTCTGGAGCCTGCACCAGAGAAAAACATGATCCTGAGAAGGATTTCTGGAATTTACCATATAACTTAGGCTTTGCAAGAGGCAAATAGCATAGTGGAGGTGCTGAATCAAGGTCTCTGGGGAGGAAGCCTGGATGAGCAGGTCACCCAGGTAAGGAAAGATTTGTATCCCCCTCATCCTGCAAAAGGCAACCACAGGAACAGCAGAGAACTGAAAACGCAAGGAAGAAACAGAAAAAAGCAAAACTTTCCTGAAACAGGGATACATAGGGATGTGAAGATAGGCATCAGTGAGATCCGGAGAGACTAGAAAAGCCTGAGGCAGAAGAGGAAGCAGTCTGAAGAGACTGCATTCAACAGGAAGGGACCTTCAGGAAGGTGTTGAGTTAAGAAAGATCCAGAATGGGCCTCCATGTGCCTTCTTTCCTGGGAACTAAAAACATTTTGGAATAAATCCCCATCCTCCTTTGAGGAGTAGAAACAGCTTGGATGGTGCCTTGAAACAAAAGACCCTGAAGTAAAGCCAGAAAAAGGGCAGATGTTCCAGAGAAGGCTGAGGAATGCCCAAAAAAGAGGAAAGGATTTTCACAAGGCTCTTGCTACCCCCATAGTGCCTTTTTTAGGCAAGGCTCAAAAGACAAACCCACCTCCATAGGTATCACAAGGGATAAGAAACTAAGAGTAATGCTACTCAACGCCAGAAGTCTAAACCTCAAGATGCACGCACTCGAAACTCTTCTTAGCATGGAGAACATCGATATCTGTGCAGTAACAGAAACCTGGTTCAAGGCTCTCGAAAGCATCCCAGCACTACCAGGTTATACCTCATACCATGCTTTTCGGGCCCAAAACTTGGACTGAACCACAAAAGGAGGGGGAATATCAATATTCGTCAAAGATACCCACACCTCCAGGTTGGTGGCACAGCACGAAGCATCAAAGACTATCCATGTGCAACTAACAGTGGGTAAAGCTGCCTTCCAGTTTATAGCCTGCTACAGACCACCCTTTCAAACCCAGGAACCCCACTCGGCCTTCCTGAGAACACTGGAAAATATGAAGGTCTCTCCAAACACCATTATATTGGGGGACTTCAACTACCCAACCATAGACTGGGAGCATTACTCTAGCTCAACACCCTAGCTCAAAGGTTCCTAGAATTTATAAACTCAAATGCTATGGAACAACTTGTTACCACTCCCACAAGAGGGGAAAACATACTGGACCTGATCATCATCAACATGGGGACTCTATGCTCCAGACCAGAAGTGTATCCCTCACTGGTAAGATCAGACCATAAACTAATCTCACTGGATATTCACATCCTGACCCCACCCCATGCCCAGAAAACCACAGTGAAAAACTTCTCTAAAGCAAATTTCATACTCCTCAAAACCGAGGTGGAATCCTTAAAAGCCCCCGGGCCTGTGGATAATACGGACCAGACCACAAAATCCTTTATAAACGCATTCTATGAACACCTTCAGGAATGCATGGATCATGCAATCCCAAATAAAACCAAGACCCAATCCTCCAAAGGCAGACGTCCTGTCTGGCGGACCCCAGCCATAAACAAACTATACAATAGAAGGAGGAAGCTACTACATGACAGAGCAAAATCCCAAAAAGGGAAGGCATCTCTGATCAGTATTAGCAAAAAACTACGAGCACTCATAAAATCGTCTAAGGCCAGCTTTGAGAGAAAAATTGCACAGGACACTAAGGATAATCACAAGGCTTTCTTTAATTATGTTAGGAACCTGGGTGGGAATTCCCAGATATGCTCAGAATTAGTCCAAAATGACAAAAAATACACCAAACCCACAGACATTGCCAACATCCTAGATGACAGGTTCAGCGCAAACTCCCCCCCCCCCCACCAAAAGGGCAAATATCTATCCCAGCAGAGTACTGCCCCCGCCATCTCAGATGCTCAGGTAAGAGCTGCCCTCTCCAAAGCAAGAAACACAGCATCAATGGGACCAGACGGTGTCCCGGGCTGCGTCCTACATGAACTCCAAGAAGAGCTAAACCCAAACCTAAAACTACTGTTCAATCTCAGCCTTACTACAGGATATGTACCCAAAGAGTGGCGTACAGCAACAGTGGTCCCTCTCCACAAAGGTGGTGCCTCAACGGATCCTGGAAACTATCGCCCCATAAGTCTCACTAACTTGGTCTGCAAAGCTATGGAAAGGATCATCATGGACCTTATAAATAAAGATATTGGGGACCTACAGACACTGGGATCCTACCCAGTCTGGCTTTAAGGGCAGATCCTGCTTCTTAAACCTGGTCGATTTCTTTGAAACAGTCACCAAGGCCATTGACAAGGGGAAGGTGGTCCACACAGCCTACCTGGACCTCGCAAAAGCCTTTGATACAATACCCCCACTCGGGCATTATAGATAAGCTCACCAGCTTAAATATAAACCCCTATGTCACTAGATGGGTTGCAAACTGGCTCAAGGACAGAACCTACATGGTTAGAATAGCTGGAGCCATGTCAGACTCCAAACCAGTTACAAGTGGCGTCCCACAAGGCTCAGTCTTGGGACCTCTCTTGTTCGGTATATATTTCTCGGAGGTAGAGGCCAACATGGAAGGACTGTGGCTGACCAAGTTCGCAGATGACTGCAAACTGGGCGCCATAATAGACTCTCCAGCCGACACAAGCATCCTCCAAAAGGGCCTCCTAGAAACAGACAACTGGTGCCACAGCCATGGCCTCAAGCTAAACGCCAAAAAGTGTATAGTCATCCCCTTTGGCAAAAACAAAGTGCCCACAAATTACCACATAGGTGGTAATCCATTAAGTACAGAAGAAGTAATTAGGGACCTGGGCACCCAAGTTGATAGCAATCTCTCATTTGACAACCACGTGGCCAAAGTGGTTAGAAAAACATTTTATATAGCCCACCTAATCATGAAGGGATTCACATCTAGATCAGGGGAGGTCATCGTGCCTCTTTACTCATCCCTCATCAGGCCCATAATTGAGTACAATGCCCCTTTTGGGATGTACCTTACCAGACACCTGCAGTAACTGGAAAGACCCCCAAAAGTACCTAACCAAGAGAATCAAGGGGCTCAAACAAATGCCGTATGCTGCCCGGTTAAACTCCAGCTCTACTCAGTGGCATACCGCCTGCTCAGAGGCGATCTGTGCCTGACGTATAAAGCCATGTCCAACCCTGAATTAATGGACATGCTGCACCTCAGAAAATCCAAATCCCATTGAGCTACGCGCTCGAGGGACTTAAACCTCAGCACTGAAATAAACAGGACATGCTGGAGGGACAGATTCATAACCCAGAGGCTCCCTTCACTCTGGAATAAAATCCCAGTCCAGGTTAGGCAGAGTCCCTCATTGACTCTCTTCAAGAGGAATCTTGATGAGTGGATGGGAGATCGTAGGTTTACCCCGGGTATCACTTCTGTGTCACTGTTAGACAGATGCACAGTATACTAACCTCGAAAAAGGGCATAGCAAAATTAATTTAAAATGGGTGGCGAAAGCCATACACACTCTGGCTAGGCTTATAAATGCCCTAGGGCAGATAGGTTCATAGGTGGTTCATACTAGACTATGAACAACATGAAGTATCTTGATGAACGATAGAACCCAAGAATCCTGAGTGATCCTTAATCAACTGGGAAGAGTAAGAGAAAGATGAAGAGATAAAGGAATCAGACTTATGTTGGAGGGAAGAAGATAGTCAGACAGAACCTGGTTTGTCTGTAAGAGGAAGCTTCTGAGTAGGAGGAGGAGTCCAAGTAGACTTAGGAGGAGCCCGTCTACAGGCCTTTGGGAGGAGGGCAAGATTATACATACAAAGGCAGACTTAGAAGGATAATTCCTCTGAAATTTTGGAATAAAAGAAACAAAAATATATGGTTTTAATTCCTGCAAGGCCTTGCCCTTCTCCTGCAGGATCTTAAAGATCAGCAGCTGCAGAACCAAAGAGATTTTTATTATCAAGAGGAACATCCATCAATTTAGCCATATCATCAGGTGAATGTTGGAGGTGAAGCAAAAGTAATCCCTTAGCACAGAACCAAAAGCAGCAGCTCTAGAGGAAGCATCAGCTGCATCAAAACTACATTTAATAGGATGGAAAGCCACTTGAGAAGAGGAGCCCAACAAAGAGGGCCAAAATCTTCCCCTCAGAATCAGGAAGGTCAGAAATAACCTGATAGGTCTGACAAAAACAGCTAAGATATACCTGGTTGTATGGGTCTGATAATTAATAACTCGAAAGGCCACAGTAGCAGCAGTATGCACTTTTTTGCCCAGCCATTCCATGGTCCTACTTGTCCTTGTCAGAAGGAAGAAATTTAGTAGAAGACAATAGTTTGGAAGGTTTGTCAAAGAGACTGACAACAAAGGGATCATCAGAAGGACTTTGCAAAGAAACTTAAAATCATCTGGCATCTTATAAAACCTGTTTTTTAGGGGCTGGAGGCTGGGAATCAGAAGCCTGAGAAGCTAAGTGTCTAACAGGACAGCTAGGGCCTCAGGGACAGCACAGGGCTTGGGAGACTCCATCCGGAGGAGTTCATAACATCTTTTCTGGATGTCAGAAACCAGAGTACAGTCCCATTTAAAAAAATTCCATCATATGACAAATAGTATCCCCAAAAGAAAGTTCCTCAAAGGGAGGATCTGGACTAATGGAGTCCTCCTCCTCAGAGTCATAGTCCAATGGAGAAAGAATCAGAGAAATAATCCAAATACTCTTCCCCAGAGTGCAATTCTGCATCAGGAGAGTCCTGTTCCCTAGACCTCTTAACTGGAGTACATGACTGGTGGTGGGGGTGAAAGGGTCAGGAACAGAAAATCAACGGGGAGGGTGTTTTCATGGCCATGACTGCATTAAACAACCCCTGTGTAAAATCCTGCCATTTACACTGGGGATCCTTAGGAGCGTGGGAAATGTATGTTTTGTTTTCTGCTTCTTTTTCAAAGGGACGTCAGCACTAAAGACCTTAGGAGTATCATACCCTTGCCAACACTCAATCAACATAGTGGGAGTCTCCTCCTGAACAAGGATATGCAGAGCACCCCTTGGTCCCTCGGATGTGATCAGCAGAGGTTCCCCTTCAACATTTGCAACCGGTCTGCAGAGCACCTAAGGATGTGCAAGAAGCCAGACCCATGCTGACCTCTGAAACAGTTATGGCAGCGGAATCTAGTGGGACAGCCAGACTATCCTTCAGGCTCTCACCAGCCTTGAGAGAGACATCTGGGAAGGCAGTACAGCAGCTGAATCTGACCTGTTTTTTTGGTCTTCTTGGCAGACGGCTGACCTTCAGGAAGGGATGATTCAGCCACCGCACCCTGTGCCAACAACGTAAGACATTAGTTCTCTACATAGAAAGACAAGGAGAGGAGGCAAATACGAAGGGTATTAGGGACAACACTTGACAAATCGAGCATAAAAGTACAGTTGTGTGAAGAACCCAACCAAAACAAACACTGCTCATGACAGCCCTTATGGGAAATCTGTCTCCCACACTGACATCTTCCCTTTCAGGATGACATGTAAACCCCAAAAAAATAAAAAAAAGATAAGAAAACCCTAATGGAGCACTCATCTGAAAATGGCTTGGTAATCAGCACAAACAAAGAAACATACAGATCGACAATCAAAGATGGCATTTGGACTGGCAGCAAACAATGTTCTGAGGTACGCATGTCCATATGTCACGTTTAAAACCTATGCAGTGAGTGGGGAGCATACATGTGAAGTATGTTGCGTCTTTCGGCTTTTCCCGGTTAGGAGTCACCACAGCGGTTGGGCTACCCTTGGCAGGGGATCCCTTTAGTAAAAATACTGCAACAGTGATATGAAAGGACAAGGTAATAACAGCAAACACAACAGCAGTGATAACTATAAAAATTATATCAGTTATAAGTATAATAACTATTACAGCTACTACTACTTTAAGTCTATCAACAACAACTATTAAGTCACACTAACAAGAGAAAAAGGAAAGCATTTTTCTCTCAGAAAGACAGAACACGTCTAAATGCTACCTATCTACCTAAAGTAAAAAAATAAATAAATAAATAAAAAAACTACAGTCCTAACCTATCACACAAAAACTAAACTAACCTATCATTACATAAAAACTAATAATAGGTAGGGGAGGCAAACAATCACAATAGAAAAAAAATCATAAAGGATAATTATTGATGGTGCTCTTGGACAACACTTAGAAGTTGATGGCAGCAAATGAGATCTGAGGAGAGAGACAGCAGAGAGTTAGGAGTACAGGAGGCAGAGCAACAGGACTAAAAATTCTGAAGGTGCCCACATTGGATCGAACAACCTAGAGGTTGAGATGGATGGAAGTGACACTGAATTTACTTTTGCCTGTGCCAAAAGGGAGTCACTACTACAATTTTCAGGAAGTTCTCCTGGATCTTCAGAATAATGCTGGATATCAATGGAAAGGATAGAAAAAATATACAGAACATTACCATCCATTGAAATGAGAAGACATCAGTCTTCTGGGCCTGCTTGCAAGGAATTCTGGAGGAGATTTTATTTAATAGTCTGTTCTGAAAGGAAGCAAACAAATTAATGGAGGCATTCTCCACAGCTGGTTCAATTCTTTGAGTACGCTAGGAAGAAGGTTCCATTACTAAGGGTCTGTCCTGCTGAGCTTGTCTGCAATAAAGTTTTTCTCTGACAGACGTGTATGAAGCCTGCAGGCAAAGTCAGCAGGGTTGCTATCTCCCAGGCCAGACAGCAAGTCTGCAAAAAGGGTAAGATCTGGTACTCCCTTGTGTATGTACGTCACCACAGTGGTGTTGTCTGTGTAAACTTGCAAAGGTCCTTGGGGCCATAGATGACTTAAGGATTTCAAAGCACTGATCACAGTCAACATGTCCCTGACACTTGTGTGCTTCCGTCTGTATGTCTGTCTAAAGGTTTTCACAGTGCTTGCACTTTGCCACTTAGGAAACTGATTGCCATGCCAGGTCTGATGCATCTGTAATGAGAGAGGCAGAAGAGGGCTTGGAAGAGAGAGTGGGAGAACTAAACTGGGAAAGAGCTGGTCTCCCCAGCAAAGAATCTCCCTTTTACCAAATTCCAAAACATCTGAAAGGAAAAAGGGTGTACATGCTAAATCCAGACTGACCTGAGGTACCATTGCATTTTCCTTGTGTGGAACTGGCCAGGGGAGGCATGAGAATTACAGATGCATGGAACCCAAAAACCGGATAAATTTCTTTGCAGATGAATGGCTTTGCTTGGAAAAACTCGAGTAAAACTAAAATATCTTTACTTTGTCTGAAGGAAGAAAGGCTTTTGAAAACCTTGACTGAGTGGAAGATTCTAGACAGTTTCTAGAGTCTGCAAAGATAAGACAGTTCTCTAAATAAGAGAACATGTGAATCCCTTAAAGCCTACAAAAAGCGAAGACTGGAGCAAGACCCTTTGTGAATGCCCTGAGTGCTATGGAAAGCCTAAAGAGTAAGACAGAGAACTGATATTTTAAGCCAGATACAGCAAATCTTTTAAACAAAAAAAACACTTGAACAGCTCAATAATAGGAATGCAATAGGCATCCTTTAAATCTAGCTTTACCATGAAAGTTAAAGGGGGGAATCACAGTTACAAGGGACTGAAATGATAACATTTTGAACTACAGAATCTTGACAAAAAGGTTTAAAAGAGGAAAGAGCCATCACCGGGCCTCCAAGATCCTTCCCTTTTTGGTACCAGAAAAATCCTTGAATGAAAGCCATTGCCCAAGAGGTTGTGAGGCAATGGGTCTACAACTCCTTGGGCCAGCATCTGGTTAGCATGGGGGAGCATGGTTCACTGCAAAAGAAGGAATCCCCTGAAAAGGAAAGCAGGGTTCCAATTGCCAAGTGCATCCCTGCTGAACTACATTCAGAACTCATCTAAAACAATCTGGTTCCACACAGGAAAACAGCCTCTGAGAATGGAAATGTTGCCAGTATGGGAGGCAGATGAGACGACTGTCACAGACTTTTTTTTTCTTAATTTTCCTTTCTTTTTGGAGCCTCCTTACAATTACTTTTTTAATACCCGTTTGACTGCACCTTGCTGGTTAAATGACTTGTAGAAACAAAGTTAAAAAAAGTTAAAATCTCTGAATCACTCACTGAATTATTTCTCCTTATCAAAGGAAGGATTTGAAATTTTAGTTTTAATATTTTCAGAAAGATTTTGAGAAAGAGACCAAGCAAGTCTTCTCAACACTGATCAGCAGCACCACATGCACACTTTAAAATATGCTTAGTACCTTGAGAAGCTGAAGTAACAGACATTCAAGGAACTGCTTACCTTAGAAAAAGAAACATTAACCACAGCCTTCTGTATCCTCTCAAAGAATAATAAGCATTTGAGTGTAACAGTAAAAACCCGAATATTAATGTACTAAAAGAATACATTTTCTTTGCCAGTTTATCCAATGCTTTCCCCCTTTTTGTCAGGGGATGGTGTTAGCAACAGTAAACTGTTCAGCAGTTTTAGAAAGAGACATCATAGGTGGGTCTGCTTTAGGATTAGAAAATAAATGCTTATGAGTCTGAAATATCCCTTATAACATATGCCAGACGTCCGTGGGACACTAGGCTATCACGTAAGCTAAAAGTAGTGAGAAAAACATTCTCTAAAGCAGGAAATACAGGAGGAACAGTTGCAGATTTAGGTATATCAGACTATCAGCTCATAATACCGCTTTCATCTTCGTCAAAGTCTCAGAAAAATCTTTGACAGGAATGTTTGAAACCATACCTTCTTCAAAATCAAAATGTTCAGATGGAGAAGAAATTCCTGTGGTACATTTATTCCTGTGTAATGCCTGCTCTACTGACCAGAAATCCAGGTCAGAAAGAGAAAGAAGGGAACAGTCTCCCTCTCTTTTCTTTCCTGAAGAAAGAGAAGGCGAAGAAAAAGCACTGAGCTTTTTTTTAACAAATCCCAGTAAATCCTCCCTGCCCATAGAAATAGAAATAAACTGGAGACTGGAAACCGTTCTCACTATATTCACTTTTCCTGGAAATCTCCCTGGAAAAACACAAGACTCTCAGAAGACATACTAATTGCCAGATCCATGTTCTCTATTCCTGGCTAAGTGAAGAACCTTTACCTGACAAGGAGTGATTTCTTCCTTTACCACCAAGGGTCTCCCTACAGTCACACAGCATGTTGCTATCCTCCATTCTGGGGAAATGGGGGGAATGGATGATACGAGTAACAAGCAGCCACAACAGAGTCACTCACCAACAGCCAAGGCACAACAGGGGCTGGCCTGACACCCAAACAGTCACTGACAACATTCTTTTTCTTGCAGAAAAAGAAAGTTATAACCATGGAGACCAATGGCTGCTCCATAGGTAAGCCAAGAGAGAGAGATCTAGAAGTTGGATAATGGAGGCTGAACAAGTTAATAGGTAGAGCAGAAAACAAGCTAAGTAAACGACTGAAAGTCCCCTACAAGCATATTATACCACCCTTAATGCACAAATTCACAAAACCAGACTACACTTTTAGTCCACTTTCTGTACAAAATGTTCAAACAAACAATTTTATGTAACAATCCTTTAGAATACAATGATGGTCCTAAACTAAATCATTTCCTTGCATAACACCGTACTTCAGTCATAAAAAACTAAGTTGTAAGCAATAATTAGATATGTATGAAATAATGTTCTTAATAGTTTTATATTTACTTATGTATGCTGTTAGTCATGTGATCACTGGATGCATTTTATATAGAAGGGCATTTTGTTTGCAGTTTGGTCTAATGAAGTTCTCCAGAAAGGATGAATATGCTTACTAGTACACTTGCATTTCAATAAACTGCATGTATTATACTGCTCGTTTATTTATTTTCCTCAGTAAATAAGTTGATTTTAACACTGCCTACAGTTTGAGCATTTTTTATGATGTGTAGCACTGCAGTATCCATATCCATTATTTATCATAATGCCTTTAACCCCATCCTCTGTGACCAAAGCCTACCCCCATTATCCCTTGTATCCTTTAGCCACCAGTATACACCAAAGGGAGTTATGATAGGTAGGATCACAACCATCACTGCATTTTTTTCTCCTAACTTTACCACCTCCCTACTGTGGTTGGCAAGTGCACCATCAAAATGGAGTCTGCAACTCTGGCCAGAAGGTGCATGTCCTCTTCTATACATGCAGTCCAACTACACAGTAATGTAAAAGAACAAGTCTTCAGTCATTTCATACCACTTGTCGTGCCATACTAACTAACCATGGTGGGAGCCATGCACTAGCACTGAACAACTTCCTACCCACCAGGATGGGTGAGCTAAGCTCAGCCGTAGTCCCATATCCTTGAGTCAGCTCCATCAGTACCCAGACTTAACAGACCCTGGGTCATTAAATCTGCAGACAGGGCTTTAACCCTCTGCACAGAACTGGTTGTAATTTCAAATTTCAACTTTCTAGTTTAACACTGCAGTATTAAGTTGCATTTATACACCTATAAATACAGCCATTAAAAACAGCTGACGCACCATTTTTTTTGTGCATCCAGGCCAGGTGTTTTCTGCTACCCTGTAAAACCATAAGTTAATGCTTTAGAGCTGTATCACAGCACTACACTGGCAAATCCGTGGCACATTATGTAAACTTGACAAGGTAGTTTAATGAAGCAGCACATTTTGTTCACTTTTGACCTTAACATCCTACAGGCCATACAAACGTTCTTAAATAACAGGCCAATCTCTGCACTCAACAAGGAATGCATACTTGCCTTCCAAGCATTTTCGACATGATATATTGCTTTCGGAAGTCTTCTGGGTGTTCAGACTGATCATCAACCGTTAAATCAGAAAAGACAAAAACTGACAAAGGAAAAAAGTAAACAATTAGGAGGAATGAAATGAGTTTCTTATGAATACTCTTTAATGGCTAAACAGAGGTTTTTTGTTCTACATTACTTATTTATTTTGGATTATAATCAAAACAAAAATGACAACTTTCCTTGAAAAAAATATATAAACCACAGTAGCACTAGCACTCACTAATCATAGCCATTCAGCTCATCTAAATTTAGGAAAAACACTATTCCTCTGTTCTGCAGATTTGTACTCAACTAGCAGGTTATAGAAAATTCCATAACAAAGCTGTGTTAAGTTAGGTAACTTGCATATAAAGCAATTTAGGCCACCAAGCATGAAGTACAGTTGTTTGAGTAAGTAAACTCACCATAACAGCAGATGTTCAAAGAGTAGTAGCCTAAACTATTATGGGATACATCCTGACAAGGATTGGAACAGCAGTCCAGCTTACACAGCTTTAGGGCACCTTCTGGGTGCCCTAGCCACTACCCAGTTCAAGGAAAGCAGTATAAAGTCTACGGTGCCAACACAGAAGAGCTTTCCTAGCTCAGCAGAGAGAGAATAAAGAGCGCTGCCAGATAGGAATGGAAACAATGATCTCATATCTTAGCATATTACTCAAAAACGAGGGAGATGGAGGGTGTGGTGTGTGTCTACTACAACAGTGATCTATTCAAACATCAAACTGTTATGGCAAGTTTACCAACATAACTATGTTATTCATTAGCTCTCACTGTTGCAGTAGCCTAAGATATATGGGACAACTACCTGAACTTAGAAAGAAATGGAGGTGGAAGTGGAGAAGGAATGCAGGATCAGGAGTCCAGGTGACCCTGGACAGCAGTCTTAGCAAAGACTGCTCTGAGCCTAGAGATGGAGCTTAGCTCAGCTTGTACCGACTGGTAAAGGTGTGAACAGATAAACAAATTGCTGTCTCTAATAAAAAAAAAAAAAATACTATGGCACAACCATTTAGAAATTGTCTGTTTTGACACGGACTATCCATTTTTCTTACTTTCATGGGAAAATAAACAGTTGATCAGAAGTCTGAAAAGTTTTTGCCTTATCAATATAGTATCAGAGTTCCCCTAGAAATTCAGCATGTGTAAAACTCTCCTTAATTTTTTTGGTTTTAGAAATTGAAGAAGATGAAATGCCTGATTCAAAGTAAACTCTAAAACAATCTTAGGCATACAGGAAAGATTTGTTCTTAAAGTTAACCTATCCTTGTGATAAACGAAACACTGATAACTCACAATAAGAGCTTTTAATTCTGATACCCTTGCAGAACTTTGAGTAACACACTGTTTTCCAAGATAAGAACTTTAAATCAGCCTCATGAACAGTTTCAAAAGTACAAAATTAAGAAGCCACCTGCCTTACAGGTGGACAGATGTGTAAAAAAACATTTTCATAAACTGTTTCACTTGAGGTAGGTTAAAAAGCTTTTATCCAAGAGCAGACAAAAGCACAGATGGCTGAAAGGTGAATCTTGATAGTACATTAAGAAATACCAGAGGACAATAACTCTCACAAATATTGTACCGCCAAAGAAGACCAAGCCTTAAAAGTTTCCTGGTTCATCTCTACTCCCAACTATCGTTTCCACTTACTCGTGCAGGATTTTCTAGTAGAAGGTGCTTTACTTTCTTTAATATCTGCTGCAGATCTTCATAAAAAGTACTAAAATTCTATCATCCAGTCTACTGAAGTTGAAGATTGGTGTGCACCAAACAATCCTTGTCCTGTGTGAGTATATCCATTCTATAAGGAAGCCTGCAGCTGAAACGGATGATAAATGAACCTTGATAGAGGAATAAGAAAGGCCATAGAATACTAATGCAAACAAATATTATAAAACCAGAGAACAGCTAGGCCTGGGCTGGTTATGTTGTCGGCACCAACCATAAAACCTTTTCCATTTGCTAATATACAATTGCCTAGTAGTAGGCTTTCTTGCCTCCATTAGTACCCGATTCATGTCCTCGGGGTCTTGCTTCCTTTTAGGCACCTGTTTACTATCATCCAGGCAGTCAGTTGAAGTTAACTGATTTCGGGGTATATCAAACACCCCTGTTCTTGTATCAGCAAATCTAGTCTGTAGAGTAACTTGTGGTAATTGCCCCTGACCATTTAATAAAGAAAGGAGAACCACAGCTACATGGGACAGAAGTTACCACAATGATCTTGGAGGATTCCTAAATCTTCAGAAGTAACCTTGATATTAATGGAAAGGGTGGAAAAGCATACAGAAACATTCCTGTCCAAGGCAAAGAAAATACATCTGTCTTCAAGGCCTTCTTGTACAGAGTCCTGGAACAGAATCTTGCCAGTTGATTGTTCAGACAGGAGGCAAAGAGGTCTACTTCAGGAACTCCCCAGAAATGGATCAAATCTTAGAAGACCCGACCCCCCCCCCCGACTCAGTTTCCATTTGTGAAGGTCTGCCCTGTTCCTGCTTAGCTTGTCTGCCACAACATTTTTCTCACAGAATGTAAGATGCCTGCATAAAGAGACTGTGCTGTGAAGCTATATTCCCAAGCTAACATGGCTAGTCTGCAAAGGGGGATAACCACCTGTTCTCCCTTGCCTGTTGATGCACCACATAACTGTGGCATTGTCTGTAACTATGTGAAGAGTTCCTGGGAACAAAATATGTCTCAGAGTGTCAAGTGCCTTGATCAGAGCAAACATCTCCTTGATATTTATGCACTTGCATCTTTCTTGGTGTCCCACACATAGTGAATTTGTACGCTTCCTGAAAATGCTCCTCAAGCAAAATTCAAAGCGTCTGTGGTGATTGACT
>NC_056733.1:469943949-469963949 GCF_019279795.1 Protopterus annectens
TTTAAGGAATGAATGAAAATTTACAGCATCAGATAAAGAAGTTATGTCTTATTATAACGTTCCATCTGTGTTGTAGATCTTCATTTATTCCTTACATCCTGCCCTCCTTCCCCTACTTGGACTCCTGGTGGACTGTGGTGTCCCGTTATAGGTTAGGGCATCTGATCACCTTTGTGCAGGGTGGGAAAACTCAATCTGAAGAGACTGGAAGAGGGGCACTATGGGTAGTATTTAGCTCGAGAACTTTTTGGCTGGTGCGGGCTTGTGAATGGGCCGTGTCTGTTCTGAGGACGGAACCAAAGTCCTAATTGTAAGGAATGAATGAAGATTTACAACACAGATGGAACGTTATGGTAAGACATAACTTCTTTTGTCTTAAAACAAATCAGCGGGGTAGCCCCTTTGATGGATTATTGTGGATCATTGTAGTATATTTGTAGTGCTGGATTGTATGTGTGTGTGTGTGTGTGTGTGTGTGTGTATATATATATATATATATATATATATATATATATATATATATATATATATATATAGGGCTATCACTTCATCGAATACGTGAATATTGAATGCTCACATGAGCAAATATTCACGTACTCGAAGTTTATGAATTTTTTTTGTGGTACAGTGAAGATCAGGATTTTTGCCTTTTCCTCACTGTAGTGCGATCTCTGACTAGGAATATATATTTAGCGGGGGGGTGGGGTGGGGGGCAGAGCCCCCCACAATACCGTTTTCGAGTAAGGGAATATTCGCTCATGTGAGCGTTCGATATTCACATATTCGATGAAGTTGTATATTTTTTTATTTGTTTACCGGGAAATTCCGACTGAACGCAGGTCCTTTTTCAGCGGATGCCCGGGGAGAAAAGCTCCATGTCATGTACATGATAAATAGAGATGCAAAGTTGCAGCAATAGTAAACAACATTACAGGTTGTTGGCTTTAATACAATACCAAGATATTGATTATCAACAGTATTTACAGTAAATGTTGCAAGTTAAGATAGTTTCTTGTTTATAATATTAGTAACAACGTTGTCAGACAAGATTTTAAAGTATGTAAAGACAGCTAGCTTATTCTGACTGTGGTTAGTAGTGGCGGTAGTTTAGTTGGGTTAAGAGTCTAGGTGGGGGGGTAAGGAGGGGTGTTAGTCTGGATTAGAATAAGGACGATGCCAGTGTAAATTTAAGTGGAATTTGAGCGCAGTCTTGAAAAGGCTGCTGGAAGGTGGAGTAGTTATAGAGGGTGGAAGATTGTTCCAAAGTTTAGATATGGTACATGAAAATATGGCTTCTCCTGCTGAGTTTTTGGGTTTGACAACAGTGGTTTGATTTTTGTTGCTTGATCTTAGGGGCCTAGTGGAGTGATAGGGTTGGAGAAGGGTTTGAAGGGAAGTGATGTTATGGGGGTGGTTAATAAGTTTATGAACAAGGGTGAGTTGATTAAAGTGAAGGAGTTGTTGGTGTTCTAGCCAGTTTAAATTTTTAAGGGAGATAGAATGATGGCTGCGGTAGGAGGTTCCAGTGGCAAATGTAGCAATTTTGTTGTAGCAAGCATCCACCTTATGTAAGTCTGTCTGTCTAAGGTTGGTAAGTACGGAGGGTGCATAGAGTAGGGTAGAGATTAGCTGGAAATTGGCAATGGAGATTTCTAGCCACCTTGGTTAGGAATTGGCGGCTTCGATGTAATGCACCAAGTTTCTTGTGAATTTTTTTTATTGTGAGAGATATGTGGGTGTCAAATCTAAGTTTGTTGTGTATTTCCACACAGAGTAATTTTGTATGTTCTAATGGAGAGATAATGGTATTGTCTTTGGTGAGAATGTTGAAGTGGGGGATGTTTTGGGTGGCTTTAGAAGGTTGGAACAAGAGAAGTTTTGTCTTACTTGGGTTGAGTAGGAGCTGAACATTGGATAGCCAGCTTTCTACAGAAGAGAATGATTCCTGTGTGATTTGTTGTAGTTTTGGTAGACTGAGGGCAGTGCAGATAAGAGTAGTTATCTGTGTACTGTACAAGAGATGCTTGTGTGGTGGCAGTATGTAGGTTGTTAGTGAAAAGTGAGAATAGCAAAGGGCCAAATATAGACCCTTGGGAACTCTGAGAGTAACTGGGAGGCGAGATGATAGGTTATCATCCTAGATTACTGATTGCTGGCGTCTGTGTAGATAGGTGTGGAACAAGTTGCAGACTGATTGTGAGGAGTTGAGGGTAGTAACTCATGAGATACCATGACAATGGTCTTTGAGAGATCTAGAAATACGGCAGTGGAGAAGAGGCCATTGTTTTTGTGATGAAGTATAATGTTGGTGAAGGAGAGCAGAGCGGAGGTAGTGCTGTGATATGACCTGAAACCATGTTGGGTTTTGGAGAGGAGATTATTAGCTAGGAGGTAGTTTGAGGCCTGGGTGTTGATACATTTTTCAAGTATCTTGGAGAGAGGGGAGAGGATAGCAGTAGGGCGATAATTGGATAAGTCGGTGGAGGGGGGTGCCTTTGTGGAGAGGAATGATGTGGGATATTTTCCATATTGGGGGAACATAGCCTTATGTTATGGAGCGGTTTATTAGAATTGAAATTGAGTAGGCTATCTGCAATTTTCAAGTATTCAGAGGGGAGGTTGTCAGCTGCGAGTTTGGTGGGTTTAAGTTTTGACAATAGTCTTTTTATGTTGGAAGTAGGTACTGAGGTGAAGAAGAAAAGAGGAGTGGGGGTTTAGGGTTAGGAGTTGGGGAGGCTGTTGTAGGGAAGTGTTGTTTGTTTAGAGATGTTATAGTTTCAGTGAAGTGTTTGTTGAAGGATTTAGCAATACTGCTGGAGGAGGGAGGAATGGACGGCTGGGGGTATCAACCTTCCCTGGGTGGAGGATAGTGTTAATAGTGGACCAGAATTGCTTAGGGTTGTGGTTGGTAGAGTTTAGGGTGGATTTATAGTAGAGGGATTTGTCTAATTTTATTTGCTTTTTGGCTTTATTGCACAGTACAAGGAATGATTGCCTATCTGAGTTATTTTTTGTTAGTTGCCAGTGCTCCCAGGCCTTATCTCTAGATTTCATTAGGGTTCTGGTGGTCTTCTGTAGCCATGGGGCACGCCTAGATCGGACTTTGGCATTTCTTACAGGAGCATGGGTGTTTAGGATGGAGGGGAAGTTACTGTTGAAGAAGTGGACAGCCTCATCTAGGTTGAGGTATTTTAGTGGTGACCAGTTAATTTTTTTCAGGGAGGAGATGGAGTTGGGGTTGAAGTTGGACTTGTTCCGTATTTGCCTGTGGATAATGGGCTTGAGACTGTTTGCGTGATGCCGAATTAGGAAAGTGGGGCAGTGGTCACTAAGACTGTTAGGTAAGCAGCCTGCTAGGTAAGCGTGAGGGGCTTTGTTGACTAGGATACAGTCAAGTAAGGTATGATTGTTAGGGTTTTTGTTGTTTCGGGTAGGGGATTGGATGAGTTGAGTGAACCCATGGAGATTAAGGTCAGTGGTTGGGAGATTGTTATTACAGGATAGCCAGCTGAAGTTAAAGTCGCTGCGAATGATGGTTTCCTGGGATAGAGACTGAGTAGCCCAGCTCAAGAGATTTTCTAGGGGTGCAATGTTTTGCCCTGATGGGAAATAGCATCCTCTGATATTGATTGTTTTGTTTGGGTTTAGTTTGAGATTGGCATAAAGGATTTCTTCATTTTTGTGGTGAGGGGCAGATGTGTTCAGGAGTTGAATATTGAGGTGGTGTTTAAGTATCAATGCTACACAACTTCCATATGTATATATGTGTGTATATATCTTCTTCTTCTTTTGGCTGCTCCTGTTAGGGGTCGCCACAGCAGATCATCTTGTTTCCATTTTTTCCTGTCCTCTGCATCTTGCTATGTCACACCAACCACCTGCATATCCTTTCTCACCAAATCCATAAACCTTATCTTAGGTCTCCCTCTTTTCCTGTTACCTGACAGCTTCAGCCTTAGCATCTTTTTCCCAATATACTCTGCATCCCTCCTCAGCACATGTCCAAACCAATGTAATCTTACCTATCTGGCTTTGTCTCCAAACCTTCCAACCTGGGCTGAGCTTCTAATATACTTATTCCTAATCCTGTCCATCCTCCTCACACCCAGTGCAAATCTTAACATCTTCAATTCTGCCACGTTAATCTCCGACTCCTGCTTTTTGTCAATGCCACTGTCTCCAACCCATATAACATAGCTGGTCTCACTACCCTCTTGTAGACCTTCCCTTTCCCTCTTACTGGTACTCGTCTGTCACAAATCACTCCGGACACTCTTCTCCACCCACTCCATCCTGCCTGTACTCTCTTCTTCACCTCTCTTTCACACTCACCGTTACTCTGAACTGTTGATCCCAAGTACTTAAACTCATCCACCTTTGCCACCTCTACTCCCTGCATCCTCACCATTCCTCTATCCTCCCTCTCATTCACACACATATATGTGTGTCCTGTTGACCTTCATTCCTCTTCTCTCTTGAGCATATCTCCACCTCTCCAGGGTCTCCTCCACCTGTTCCCTACTCTCACTACAGATCACATTGTCATTTGCAAACATATATTTGTGTGTCTATGTATGTGTGTGTATACATATATATATATATATATATATATATATATATATATATATATATATATATATATATATATATATATATATTTGTGTGTCTATGTATGTGTGTGTATACATATATATATATATATATATATATATATATCTATGGGTCCCCTTCAGTTGATCAAACTTTTAAAAGTTCATGCGCTTCGAACTTTTAAAAGTTTGAACGGCCTGAATGGAGTTCCCTGTACAGTGCAGAACGGGAAGATTTCCCTTTTCTGCAGTGTAGTGCAATCTCGGAGTTGGTATATTTAAATATGGGGGGGGTGTGCAGGTGGGATTTCCCCTCTGCTACAAACATTTAGTTTTTGGGTTTTTTTTTTAAATGTTCGAACTTTTAAATGTTCGATGTTATGGTCTCGGCCATATGCTCTTCAAAGATTTAAAAGTTCGATCTACTGAAATAGATCCATATATATCTATATATCTATATATATATATATCTATCTATATATCTATATATATATATATATATATATATATATATATATATATATATATATATATATATATATTTACACACACACACACACACACACACACACACACACACACATATAGATGAGCCTGGTCTGCAAGACTACAAAACGTATCATCATGGACCTTATAAACAATGAAATTGGTAATCTCCAAACTTTGGACCTCACCCAGTTCAAGTTTGTAAAAGGCAGATCATGTCGCCCTGGTCAGCCTCAGTAAGAAGCTGAGATCCCATATAAGATCCTCCAAAGCTAGCTACGAAAACAAAATTGCCACTAATTCCAAGGACAACCACAGAGCAATCTATAGCTATGTCAAGAATCTCGATGGCAACCCCAGATCTGCTCTGAGTTACAGCACAAAGGCACGAAAATTACAGAACCAACTGATATTGCCAACATCCTGGCAGATAGGTTCAGTGCTAACTTTACCCCCCCCCCACTAAAGGGCCCATATCTATACAGGAAGAATGCAGAGTCCCTGTAATTACAACTACGCAGGTAAAAGCTGCACTCTTTAAAGCCAAAAACACAGCATCCATGGGACCGGACAACATCCCAGGCTGTGTTTTACACGAACTTCAGAACGAACTGGCTCCCTACTTAAGCGCCATATTCAATAATAGCCTCGCATCAGGCTTTGTGCCCACTGAATGGCGCACAGCAACATTTATCCCACTCCACAAAGGGGGAGCCACCACTGATCCCGGGAACTATCGACCTATTAGCCTGATGAGCCTGGTCTGCAAGGCCATGGAACGTATCATCACGGAACTCATAAACAAAGACATTGGTAACCTCCAAACTCTGGATCCCACCCAGTTCGGGCTTGTGAAAGGCAGATCATGCCTTCTGAACCTGATAGACTTCTTTGAGGCAGTCACCAAAGCCGTAGATGAGGGTAAGGTTGTTCACACAGCCTATCTTGACCTCGCCAAGGCTTTTGACACCATCCCCCATTCTGGAATTATAGCTAAACTCACTAAACTAGGTATAAATCCCTACATCACAAGATGAGTTGCCAACTGGCTCACTGACAGAACCCACACTGTAAAAGTTTCAGACTCCAAATCTGACCTCAAACCATTGACAAGTGGAGTACCACAGTTCAGTCCTGGGCCCTCTCCTGTTTGGTATCTACTTCTCTGAAGTACAGGCTAACACAGAAGGCTTGTGGCTAACGAAGTTCACAGATGATTGCATACTAGGAGCCATAGTCAAATCCTCAAATGATGTGGACATCCTACAGAAGGGCCTCGCTGAGACAGATGTCTGGTGTCAGAGCCATGGCCTCAAGCTCAATGCCAAAAAGTGCATTGTCATCCCCTTTGGTAAAAACTCTGTACCCATGAACTACCACATAGGCAGCAATTTACTTAACACCGAATGTGTGATGAGACCTTGGGACCCAGGTGGACAGTAGTCTCTCCTTTGATAGTCGCATCGCCACAGTAGTCAGGAAGTTCTTCTATGTGGCACACCTCATCATAAAAGGGTTCTCATCCAGGAAAAAAGAGGTCATTGTTCCCCTACTGACACTCATTAGACCCATTATAGAGTACAATGCCCCTTTTGGAATGTACCTCACAAGACATCTGCAGCAGCTGAAAAGGCCACAGAAGTACCTCACAAAGAGGATTACTGGCCTCAAACAAATGTCCTACACTGACCGCCTCAAAAAACTCCAGCTTTACTCCGTAGCATATCGCCTACTCCGAGGTGATCTCTGCCTAACATATAAAGCTATGTCAAACCCAAAGCTGTTGGACATGCTAGACCTAAAGAAATCCCAATCCCTCTGAGCTACATGCTCTAGGGACCTAAACCTTGTCACCACAATAAACAGGACATGCTGGAGGGATAGATTCCTGTTCCAGAGATTTCCCATACTCTGGAACAGGCTACCCATCTATGTCAAGCAAAGTTAGTCATCGGCACTCTTGAAGAAAAATCTTGATGAGTGAATGGGAAATAGGAAATACACCCCGGGGATCACTTCTGTGTCTCTGCTCGACAGTGGCACAGGAAAATAACTTTCTTGGGTGGCGTAAGCCAGGGAGCCTTGTTGGCTAGGCTTACGTAGGCCCTTGGGCCGATAGCCTAGTACCTACCTATGACCCTATGGCTGCCAGAAACGCAGGAAACTCAACAAACAATACAACCAGGCTTGGATAACAGCAAGCCTGTATCCAGACTATGCTACCTGACAATGAAGAATGCAGTTAAAACAGTATAGAAATGCAGTGAAACAGTAAAAAAGCTCTATAATTGTGCAAAATCTAGTAGATTAGTGGTTTACCACAATTATAAGCATTAAAAAGTGCAATTCAATGAAATAAATGTTAGAAATAACTTCTCCTGCTCTAGCGGTCTTAGGGAATTTCTACTTTGTCCCCGTGATGAATCACTGTTCAGCAGCCTGGCAAAAATGAGCCCAGCCCCCTGCAAACACAGGATTTAAATACCAGACAATACAATACCCAGTCCGGCTATCCCCCACTCTTTCAACCAATCACTCATGCTAGAGAAGGTCAGGCAACCCAGTTATTCTCAATAACATAGAAGACGAGACACTATCAGCAGAAGATGGCTGCCAGAAACACAGAAGACTCAACAACAAAACAAACAGGCCTGGATAACTCTATCCAGACTATGCTACCTGACTAGGACACAGGAGCCTCACAATAAATGCACAGAAAATCACAGAGAGAACAATCAGAAAATACAACTATCAGTGAGAAAAAGCAGTTTACAGTTTAGTAATTTAGTAAAAATGCAGTTACGGTAATGAACACTATTACAGCTAGTAGCTACAGTAGTTTAGGCAGAAATGTTTATCACAGCAGACAAACAGCCACTAAATGAAAGTTTTAAACAGATAAAGGAGCAAGGATACTCTAGAGAATGCTTTTAACTGCAAACAAATCAGTTATATGATATACTCCTTGGCAGGAAATCAGAACAGTGAAAAAAGCTTTATAACAGTGCCAAATCTAGTAGATTAGCTGTTTAGCACAATTATAAGTGTTAAAAAGTGCAATTCAATGAAATAAATGCAAGAAATAACTTATTCTGCTCTAGGAGTCTTGGAGAATTTCTGCTTTGTCCTAGTGATGAATCACCACTCTACATGACATTCAGCTGTTCTCTCACTGTTTCAGCTCTGTCCAATGGTGTTCCATGACACTACTGTTTGTTGTGTCCTTTTGCCTCAAGGCAGCTTCTGTCTCTTATAAATGGTTGCTGTCAAAAATTTTCTTAAACTGTTTTGACATAGAGTTTGTTTGATGCCTTATTTCTTTTGGCAGAATTGACTCAGTGTCCCTCGTGCTAGGCTCATTATAAAGTTCCCTAGTGATTGGACTCAAAGTTCAGTTTGGTTTCAGAATCCAGAATTAATTTTACATTACATTAACATTTTCTAGAGCATGCTTCTCTGGCTCATTGGTTGGATCAGATAATCCTGACGAGAAACCCTTTTGTACTGCAAAAACATCATGCTACGGTTACCATGGATGCATGTATTCTGAGGTGTTGAGTGTGAGTACCCTCCTCATTCTGCAGACAGTCAGTGAGAACTGGTGTCTCAGGAGATTAATTTACACAGTAGTGCTGTGTAGATGAGATAGTACTTATTTTACTCTAAAACTCCCTTCCAAAGGGAGTTATTTCCATCCATTTGAACAAGTATTGCTGTAGTGTGGTACATCAACAGACAAGAGGGAACATTGTCACCAGTAATGTGAGGTGCTTTGGGCTGTCCATTTGACAGTAATGTTACAGTACTGTGCTTCAGCAGACATGGTGGGGGAGAGTATTCACCTATCGTGTTGCGTGGCCAGGTGTGTGTTTGTATGTGTGTGTGTGTTTGTATGTGAGTGTGTTTGTATGTGTGTGTCTATGTGTTTGTGAGAATGAGCATGTAATCCCAACACATTTTCTGATGGTGATGATGGAGGAGATTAATTTTTTTAGTGGAGATTTTTCATTTTACATTATGTTTGTTAATAGAAATGCATTTTTAACTAATAATATACTACTATGATAAACTAGTCCATGAAGATAGTTATGAAAACAATAAGTCTGTCTATACCTGCTCTCCATTATTTCAAAATAACTATTAATTTACTGGGTAATTCAGGCACATCATTTTACAGTAAGGTTCTTTAAACTAAGGTGTCCATTTGCTTGCAATTAGTCTGCTTTCTATCAGCCTATTTGAGGGAATGTCTCCATTATCCTTGAACTACTCATTCCTTCTTGATCCCTACCTCCCCACTACCTGCTGTGAGTAAAATACAGATCCCTTACTGAATCATGCTACTCCTAGCTTATCCTCTATTCTTTCCCTCCTCTTGGGCCATCTGTGATCTTATCATGACTCTATAATAGCTCTCAATATTTCTCCAACCCTGTCCTAACCAACTATTCATACTTCCTCCCTACGATGTCCACACATCACACCAAACCTGTTTAATGATGTCACTCACCTTTTCTCCACATGTAGATTGATTAACTCCATTTTACCTCATTACAAAACAAAAGTAAGTGGAAAAATTCTCTCCAAAACAAGCATCAATAATTCCCTCTAAAATCCTTCTAGGACTAGACATTCACCATAATCCTGGCCACACCTATCAAATGAACATCAAGACAATTCTTTTTCACACACTCCACAATGGTCAACCCCCAACCACGGTAATTGAACTTTTGCTCCCGTAAATGTTTATTAGCATAAGAAATTAAACTGCTGAACTACATGCCTGGATTACCCAACATAAGCCCGATATATAGTGAATACTAATGTGCTAAGGTGACATACTTTTAATCACTAGCAGTCAGCCATTTTTTATCTAATACTTGTTCTGTCCCTAACATATTCAATAAGTCCTATACAACAATTTTCCTACTTTCACTTGTTTTATCATCTTAAATTTTTTCTAATCATTTTACTCTGTACTTGGTACAGCAGTAGCATTGTTGCCTCACAGCAAGAGGTTCTCCTGTTCGATTCTTGGCTGGAGTGCCTTCTGTGTGGAGTCTGCATGTCCTCCCCGCAGTCGAGTGGCCTCCAAAAGACATGCGTGAATGGACATGCCTTCGCTGAAGGTTGGGCATCGGGCTGGCAACTCAGCACCATAAAAATCTACTGCCAATCATTAGCGGACCGGAGTTCCGCTGTGGTGACCCCTAACCGGGAAAAGCTGAAAAGACAAACAACTTGTAAATATTTTGACTTTTTGGCAACTATTAGTTCGTTTTTGACTTTTTTGTAATCACAGCTGTTGTTATTAACTACTGTTGATTTTGTACTGTGTTGAGCTTTTCTCCCCGGGCCTCTGCTGAAAATAGATACTAGTGTTCAGTCAGATTATCCTGGTAAACAAATGTAAAATAAATATCCTTGTTGTTGCTAAAACTTGGCTTAAATCCAGCATAAACTCCTCTGAAATTACACCTCCCAGTTATAGTATCATCTGTAATGTCTGAATAAAGAGGGAAGGTGGTGGCATTGCTTTAATGTTTTCCAGCAACTACCACATTATCTCTTACAACAAACCAGTACCAAAATTCGGTTCAGCAGAGCTGCTTATTACTTTCCTGAAAGTAAACAATTATAAACAAATATGTAACACTTTTTACATCCCTGCTGATGACACAGAAGCTGTACCGGAAGATGTCCATAACAGTTTCAAAAGAGAAAATAGTACTAGATGATGAAATGTCATTTAGCTGGACACCAACTCGAAATCACCTACATCTAGCATAAACATATACAGTGGATATAAAAAGTGTACACACCCCTGTTAAAATGCCAGGTTTTTGTGATATAAAAAAATGAGACCACAATAAATCATTTCAAAACTTCCCACCTTTTAATGTGACCTGTACAATTCAATTGAAAAACAAACCTTTTATGGGGGAAAAATGTAAAAAATAAAAAACGTACAATAAGCTGGTTGCATAAATGTGCGCACCCTTAAACTAATACTTTGTTGAAGCACCTTTTGATTTAATTACAGATGGTTCCACCTTGTCCAGTAATACTGTTTGTGATACTTTAGTCCAGAGCGAGAAGGACGGGAAGACCTTGTCTGCTGTCGGGATCTGCTTCTGCACCCCACAGCAATCCTTCTTAGTCTCAAAAGTGTCAAGGTTCTTCCCAGGACACTCAGGATTCACCTTCCCCTAGAGGCAGAGGGAGATATGACAGATGCCACCCTCATGGCAGAGGGGGGTCCAAAGAACCAAGGATGATGTTCTTGTTTCACTGTTGCAGTCATCACACTTGGGGTTATCTGCCGGCCCGAATACCAGAGTCTTGGGATTTCTGAGTCGGATGCTATTGCCTCTTCCATGATGTCAGGGGTATAAAATATGCAGCCAACGCCATTACATCAGCTTTTCTTGCCACGTGGGAGCCCAAAGCAGTTCGCAATTGCCGGTCAGCCGCTACCTGATATTTCCGTTTTTTGAGTTTCAAACCTGAAGTCTTCTAAAGCTAAGTACCCCGTTGGGGATCCTTTTTTTCTTGCTTTAACCAATGTCAGAAAACATTAACAGTTGTCTTGCCTGTGGAAAGCAAATACCTGTTGGAGATTTTCATTTTTACTGTGTCACCTGTTTAGGCCCAGATCACAACATCCCGTGCTGTCGGTTTTGTGCCTTGTTTAATGCCCAAACTATTCGTCGTCGGGCTATCTTTGTCACTAAAGTCTTTTGCTCTCGTTCTCCGTATTCCGAAATGGCTTTGATAAGCCATCTGACTACTGATCTTCCGAAAAAACGTAAGGATAAAGACAGAGAAAGACTGTATAGGTCCAAAACTGCCAATGACGCTTCCGTCAAGCTAGTCACCAGTCTGAGGGTACTCAGTGAGGTGCCTTCGCAGCCCCTGATACCCGCTTCTACAGATTAGCAGGCCTCTGCTGTGACCCATTTAGAGTCAGGTATGCCACGAGATGCTTCTTCGACTGTGGAACCTGTGGATGTCTCTACCTTGGATGGGTCCGGAGCTGCTGTGCAGGCTCCGGCTTCTGAGGATGTATTCCAACCTTCCGATGTTCATATTAAACAGACTACTTCGTTTTTGACTAAAACTACCGAGTTTCTCAGGCCCAGGGTTCGCACTACGCCTAGAAAACCGACGACCAAAGTGCATGCTCAAGCTCCCATGCCACAGAAAGAAATGCTTAGAATGGCTGAAGACCTTATAACTTTAATCAGGGGAAACTAGCCTTCCCCCTCTAAAAGACAAAAAATTGATTTTCCTTATGATTCTACAGACCATGAGTCAGATTACTCTGATCCCTCTGATTACCAGGACATAACCCTTATCTACCTATGAGGATTCAGATGCAGAGGATTCCATTCCCTCTGCCTCCCCTCCAGAGGATTTTTCTTTTGTTGAAACCTTGCATACCTTAGAGCATTTCCGCTGGGAATGCCAGGACTATCCTCAGTCCAAAAAGAGACTCACAGAATTTTTAGACTTGCCGCAGCACAGGCCTCTGGCTATACCCCCTGTCCTGGATATTGTAGATGATGTCTTCATGGAATCCAGTCTCACTCCTGATACTTTACTCCTGACAGGTACTACAGAGTACCTGACTCTCACAAATTTCTCTTTAAGAATCCCACTGCAGATCCATCGACCATTTCACAGGGACCTAAATGCATTAAGGCTGCTACAGCCAAAAACCCTACCCCTTCGGACAGGGATTCTAGAGCTTTAGACAGATGGGATAAGAAGGTATATACCTGTGCAACTCTTGCCATCAGGGCTTTGAACTGTCAGTTTCACATGTTGAAGTACCAGCAACATTTCATGGAACTTATTAAACAAAAAATGTTGTTGCTTCCAGATTGTACAGGAAATAAAGATTTACAAGAGTTAATGCATTCTGCAAACCAAGTTAGTAAACATACTTTGCAGTGTGATTTTGATGCCTTAGAAGCATTGTGCAGAGCTGCTGTCACTGGGTCTTTACTGAGAAGGCATGCTTGGCTGAAGGAACAAATCTTGTCAGACCATGTCAAAGCAAAATTATTAGATGCTCCATTAAAAGAGGAGCATTTGTTTGGCACAAAAGCAGAAGAAGTTCTTAAAAAGATGGAGGAAAAAGCTAAATCTATGCAAACTGTTAAAGATTTCTTACAGGTGCAGCCACCTAGATTTAATAGGCATTGGCCTTCTAAAAACTGGTCCTTTCCAGTCCCTCCCAGACCTTCTCAGCCCAAACCCAGGGGCAACAGACCACCAACACTACAGTCTCAGGGTATGCAGAGATCTAAACAATGGAGTGCTCCCACCTCAAAAACAGGACGTGGTAAGCCACCCCCTTATGGAAAAGTTCCCAATGACTTTTCTTTCATCCTTCCCAGCCACCAAGTACTTGCACCCCTAGGAGGAAACCTCGCCTTTCATGCAGAAAAAATGGATGTCCATTACCCAGGACCAATAGGTTCTAAACATTGTATCCCAGGGGTGCAGATTCTACTTCCACTCACTGCCAACCCAAGCGGGTTGCCAGACCTTCCTCCAAACCAGTGGGCAGAGGCTCAAAAGCAAGTACTCTCTCTCTTCTCAATATCAGGGCTATTCAACCTGTTCCAATAGAAAAAAGAGGACAGGGTTTCTAATCCAGACTGTTCCTAGTGCCCAGAAAAGAGAGCTGTTGGTGTCCTATCCTAGATCTGTCAATTCTCAACACTTTCCTGGTGGTCCCAAAAATCAAAATGCTTACACTGCATCAGCTTTTTCCTATGCTAGCCAAGGATGCCTGGCTAGTCACCCTAGACTTAAAAGAAGCTTACCTGCACATCCCCATAAGGGAATCTTGCAGGAAATGTCTACATTTCAGGGCAGGCTGTATGCACTATCAGTTCTCTGCACTTCTCTTTGGCTTATCTTCTGCGCCCAGGGTATTCACAAAGTGCCTGGCTCCAGCCATTGCATTCTGCAGGCAGAAAAATATTCAAATTTACCCATACTTGGATGATTGTCTGTTTCAGGTGGACAGTCAGGCATTGCTTCTTCAGCACCTGGCATTTGTAAAGACACTCCTGACTTCTCATAATCAACAAAAAGAAATCACAACTGGTGCCCAGCCAAACGATTGTATTCCTGGGAGCAAGCATGAACACATCTTCCCAGATGGCACTCCTCACTCCAGAAAAACGGGTCTATTTGACAAGCTACTTCAAACTAATGGTCACCAAAACCCAGCTATCTGCAAGAAAAATATTGCAAGCCCTAGCCTTCATGGCCTCATGCATTCTACTAATTCCATATGCAAGATTGTGTTTGAGGAAACTTCAATGGTACTTAAAACAATCTCTGGTGTCAACATTCTTGGGACCTGGAAACCGTGATTCCTATCATTTCTTGTCTAAGGGCAGAGTTCCTTTGGTGGGCAGAGGCATGCAACCACAGCAAGGGACTTCCTTTTACTCAACCCCTCACTGCCCAAACCCTGACAACAGACGCATCAGACTATGCATGGGGGGCTCACATGGCAGGCAAATGCATTCAAGGCAAATGGAACCCAGGGCAAATTCCCCTGCATATCAATCAAAAACAAATGTTAGCTTTACAGAATGCTCTGACAACCTTTAAATACCTTATCCGCCCTGGACAACTCCTGATACAGATGGACAGCACCACAGTTATGTGGTACATAAGCAGGAGGGAACTCATTCCTACCCACTCTGCAGGTTAGCCATGGCCCTATGGAACACAACCTTGAGCAACAAAGTGCACCTGCAAGCTCGATTCCTGCCAGACAAGCAAAATTCACTGGCAGATGACTTAAGCAGAAATCTACTGGAACCCAACTCATTCAAACTTCTAATTCAGATGTGGGGGACACCAGAGGTGAACCTCTTTGCCTCCCCCCCCAAAACCATAAATTGAGCAAATTTTACACCAGAAATTCTCACAGCAAAGCGTGGAAATCGGATGCCCTATCTTTTACATGGGAAAACCTCTGAATTGATGTCTTTCCCCCTCTGCCCCTCTTCTCAAACGTACTACTCAAGATCAAATAGGACAGACCAAGGACAATCCTTATTGCCCCAGACTGGCCACACCAGCACTGGTACCCACTCCTACGCAGTCTGACAGCAGTGCCACCCTGGCACCTACATCAGACAACCCTCCCTGCTCTCCCAGCAGGAGAGACAGCTTTTGCATACACAGCTGCAAACCCTAAACGTTGCAGCCTGGCTTATCCCTTGAGTACACCACCAACAACCCTCAGCCAACAGGTGCTGGACTTCATCCTTGAAGCCAGAAGGCCTAGTAGTAGGAAATCCTATTCTGAAAAGTGGAAAAGATATTATTCTTGGAGCCAGTCTCAGGGGAAAGGACACAGCCGTGCCCACCTTACCTCAAATCCTAGATTACCTAGCAGAGCTGCTCCACAGAGGCCTATCCTTCTCATCTATTTAGATTCATGCCTCTGCCATCTCAGCTCATTACAATACTGAACCACCTCTGTTTTCTCACCCTCTCATCAAACAGTTCCTGACTGGAGCTAGCAATTTAAGGCCCCCCCCCCAAGAGAGCTCCCACCCCTGGCTGGGACCATAACTTTGTACAAGAGAAGCTCACTGCTCCCCCCCCCCCCTTTGAACCTGCTGCTGCAGCAGAGTTAAAATTCCTCTCTTGGAAAACAGCCTTACTTCTAGCCATCACTTCAGCAAGAAGAGTGTCTTGAGTTACAGGCACTAATGGCTGTGGAACCCTTCATTATTTTCCATGCTGACAGGGTTTCCCTCCGGACTAACCCATCATTTATGCTGAAGGTGGTGTCCACTGTGACTTTAAACCAATCCATCCATTTGCCAACCTTTTTCCCTAATCCTCAGAATAAAGGGGAAAGGATCCTGCACTCCTTGGACATGCACAGACAGCTCAGGTTCTACCTTGACAGGACTAAACCTTTCCGAAAATCTGACCAGCTGCTAGTCAGCTTTGCTACAGGGGCAGAGGGCAAGGCCATTTCAAAGCAAACCATTTCCAAATGGATAGCGCACTGCATCCATTTCTGCTACAAACACCATGGAAAATCTATCCCCACAAGGGATCAGAACTCATTCCACTAGGGCTACCTCAACCTCTACATCATTTCTCAGGGGAGTCCCTACTAGGGACATACTGGAAGCTGCAACCTGGAGTTCTGTACACACCTTCACCAAGCATTACCACTTGCCTATCTTTTCTAAATCCAGAGCTGGATTTGCCACAGCAGTCTTACAAGGCCTGCTAGCCAGCCGTAATACTTCTTGACTGCCTCCACCCTTCCTCAACTTTGGGACTCAACCAAAGTGTGATGACTGCAACAGTGAAACACGAAGTACATAGTACAGTTGTGTACACTTAACCTTAAATGTAGATGTTCGAGGGTATTCACTGTTGCAGTCCTGGTTACCCTCCCCCCAGCCCCCTGTTTTTTCTATACTTTCGACCTATCCTCATTTTGACCATTTTCTATGGCAGTGGTATTTAGTATTTACTGGAGGTGTTCCACACCATTTAATAGCTTCCTATTTTGGGGGCTTCTGACATCTGGGGCAAGAAAAACTGATGTAATGGCATCGGCTGCATGTTTTATACCCCTGACGTCATGGAAGAGGCGACAGCATCTCACACAGAAATCCCAAGACTCTGGTATTCGGGCCAAC
Source organism: Protopterus annectens (assembly GCF_019279795.1). Taxonomy (NCBI): domain Eukaryota; kingdom Metazoa; phylum Chordata; order Ceratodontiformes; family Protopteridae; genus Protopterus; species Protopterus annectens. Next base: position 469,960,733 of record NC_056733.1, read on the forward strand.
TGAGGGCTACCTGCAAGCAGATAACCCCAAGTGTGATGACTGCAACAGTGAATACACTCGAACATCTACATTTATGGTAAGTATACACAACTGTACTTTCTCAGGATTCCTTCTTGGACACACCGTCTCAGCAACTCTGGAGGGGTGCCTAACTGCTAGTCTCTGAATGCAGTTGGGGGATGATTATCTCTGCACCCAATAGCCTGGGATTCAGTTACAAATGATCATTGGGTTCTGCACATCATATCCAGAGGCTACTTGATTCCCTTTCTCCATTCCCCAATTCCCCCAAACACTTCCCAGATATTCCACTCAGTCAATGAGAGGAGGCAGGCATAGAAATCACCAGGCTGCTCAAAAAATGAATCACCCAGCCCTTCCCCCAAGATCATTCTGGATTAGGTATTTATTCAGGTTAGTTTTAGTGCCAAAGAGAATGGGGGATTTAAGACCCATTCAAGATCTTTCAAACCTGAACCTTTCTGTTGCCAAGACAAAGTTCTGGATGGTCACCCTTCAGTCCATTCTGCCCATCCTGCAGGTAAATGAGTGGATGTGCTCGGTGGACCTTTAGGGCACGTACCACCATATGAAGTTGAACAGGTGCTCTCAAAGGTTTCTCCACTTCCGTCTGGGAGCCAATCACTTTCAGTTCAGAGCGCTCTCCTTTGGGCTCACCACCTACCCACCCAGGTGGTCACCAAAGTGATGGTGGTAGGGGCGGCAACCTGTGGTTGCAGGGGTTTTATGTCTTCTCCTACCTGGACAATTGGCTACTTTCCACTCCCTCCAGGCATCGACTGATTCAAGCCAGGGATCATCATCTTCAGACTGCTAGGACCTGGGTATAACCATAAACCTCAAAAAGTGTCAGCTGGCACCAATGCAGGCACTGGATTTCATAGGTGCTCAGCTGGACACTACCCAGGGCAGGGTGTTTCTACCTCTGGACAGACTGTCATCTATCCATCATCATGTGAATTACATTTTCCAAGCCAGCCTTCCCTCGGTGGACTTAGTTCTTCAGGTGTTGGGGTCCATGGCGGCTATAATTACTCTCGTCCCAATGGCACGTCTTCATATGAGACTTCTTCACTGGAACTTAGCCATTCAGTGGTCTTTGCTAGACCTTCCCTTGTCACATCCTGTTCGATTGTCCCATGTTTGCAAGCACTCCCTTCTTTGGTGGCTCCAGTCCCCAGACCTCCTTCAGGGTCGTTCATTTGTTCTCTCCTCCACCACGACCATGGTGACTACAGACACCTCCCTGTTCAGGTGGTGGTGGGGCATTGCATGAGAAGGATGGTCCAAGGCACGTGGTCCTCTCTGGATACCAGTCTGCATATTGGTGCCCTGGAGATGAGGGCGGTGCTTCTGGGGTTGTAAGCTCTCAGTGCCTTTCTTCTTCCGGGGACTACTGTCATGCAGACTGACAATATGTCAGTAGTCCGGCACATCAACAAATGGGGGAACCATATCTTATCCCTTTTGTCATGAAGCCATGAGATTGTGGGAGTGGGCGATCTCCACCGACTGCTTTTTGGTGGCAAAACACATTCTTAGGAGGTCAAACATATTGGTGGACAGGCTCAGCAGATCTATTCTGATGCCTTATGAGTGGTCTCTGAATCCTTCAGTAGTGGAGCAGATCTTTCTAAAGTGGGTTCAGCCATGCTGCAATCTTTTCGCCTCTCCTTCCAACAGGAAGTGTGATGAGTATTTTGCTCTGAACCACCCCTTCCAGGGAGTCCCCCAGAGATGTTCTAGTACAGGCTTGGCCCTCTGGTCGACTGTATGGGTATCCTCCGCTTCCTCTAATTTGCAAGTTCAATCAGAAAACTCGATGGTTGGGGAACTTAGGGATCCTCATTGCCCCTTTCTGGCCTCACTAAGTTTGGTTCCCCCTTCTGTGGTCTCATGTAATGTGTCCACCTTGGACACTAGATCCAGTTCCGGATTGGATAACACATCCCTCAGGGATTCCTCACCTAGACCTAGTAAGCCTGAAGCTCGCGGTTTCGCTGCTCCAGTTCTCATGATAGTTAGGACTCCCGGGCTGTCTTCTCCCATTAAGAAGATTTGGTAGCGGCTCACAAATCTTCTACCAAGAAGGTTTATTCGCGTAAATGGAAATGTTTCTTGATCTGGGCTTCTCAGTATGACCTGGATCCTTTCACTGCACCAGTTCTGGCCATTTTGAAGTTTCTGGCAGATATTTTTAATCATGGCGCTAGCTTCTCTACGGTTAATATAAATTTGGCAACAATTTCTAACTACCACATAGGCAAAAATTCAGCTTCTTTGGCTTCTTCTAAACTTTGTAAGGCCTTTTTGAAAGGAATCCTCCTTCTTAGGCCTCCGGTTAGGAACCCAACGGCCCCTTGGCATCTCACCTTAGTGTTGCAGGCCTTGGTTTCCCCTCCTTTCGAACTAACGGCCATAGTTAAGTTGCAGTTTCTGTTATGAAAGACTGCCTTTTTGGTTGCAATTATTTCAGCCAAGAGGTTTTCTGAGATTCAGGGCGTGTCTGTCAAGCTCCCTTATATGGAATTGCATAAAGATAGGGTGTCCCTGCGGACTAATCCATCTTTTCCACCGAAGGTTTCATAAGAATCTAATATTAACCAGGTTATCAGTTTGCTGGTTTTCTTTCCCAAATTTCCAGAATAAGGGAGAGTACAAATTGCATTTGCTTGATGTTCACAGATAGCTGCATTTCTGTTTGCATAGAACAAAATCCTTTCGTAAGTCTGATCAATTTTTTGTTTCCATTTCCAAACCTTTTTTGGGGAAGCCTGTTTCTAAAGTTACTATCACTCAATGGATTTCTGAATGCATTTCGTTGGCCTGACGAGCCAAAGGGTTATCTCCACCAGGGCATGTCCGGGTGCATTCCACCAGGTCTTTGGCTACTTCTGCAGCCTTTTGGTTCAGGGTTTCTTTAGAGGATATCTGCTCTGCAGCTACCTGGGCGTCATCACACACTTTTATCTCCCATTATGAATTGGACCTTCTTTCCAGGGACAGGGCAACCTTTGGCTCAGCCGGGAACCAGAATATCCTTCCATGCGGACCTCCCAGGGTTTATTGGTAGCTGTGGACTCTGTCCCTCAGGTTGAAGATCAAATGAAAACAACAACTTCAGATAAAGAGGTTATGTACTTACCATAACTTTGCATCTGAGTTGTTGCTTTTCGTTTGTCTTCAGCTGTCCCCC
>NC_056733.1:469968949-470026449 GCF_019279795.1 Protopterus annectens
AGAATTGATTTAATTTTTTTCCTTTAGGTTACTTGAAGCCATGTCTTGTGCCAGAGCTGGAGCTTGAGAAGCTTTTTGCTCAGTAACTGCAGGATTCCTCCCAGTTAGTGTTTTTTTTTTTTTCTTCAGGCTCTTAGTTTCTTCTTTGCTGGCATTCAGGCAGTGTACTTACTAGCCAGTCACTGAAATTACTAAAAGTGACAGAGTAGTTCCTAACCCTTGTCTCTCAGTTTCTTTTTCACACTGGGCACTGAAGTTAAGCTGTTAATCAGTGTGCAGTCATATTGGAAAGTCAGTTGATGAGTTATCTTGACAAATAACCTGTACATCTGGCAGGGAGACCAAAGCCTTCCATTGACCCATATGTCTGAATTGTGTGACTTAAGCCTGTGACCATGTGAGCGTAAAAAAACTCAGACTATCTCACTGTCAGTCCGAATGCATGTCTCACACCCTTCAGTCTGTTATACGCTTGGTTGTTGATATTGTTTGCCTTCACTGGTTCAGGTAAGTGCCTTATTGGAACCTTTCTTGTTTTTTCTTAAAAGCTTTGGTGTTTGCAATTTTGTTAAATGTCAGTTAGCAGGGGAAAGTGCAGTTGTGGCAGGCAGATTCCCTTACAAGGATCTCCACTGCCAGTGCCTTTTCTGTTTAGGTAAAGAGCACAGTTATAAAAATTGCATTGCAGTGTTTGCCAGACCTTTCTACCTAAAACGTTACATACATAATTTTCATCTCTTAACAGTTAGTTGGAGACCTGTTGCCTTGTCCTAAGATGGCATTTCCTTCCACCCTCTACGTCTCTTCTTATCCCAAAGAAGAAGCTCAAGAGACATAATTCTTTCATTATGACTGCCCATTTGGACTCTTGTGTTGGCTGAGGATTTGGAACCCGCAGTACATCTGGCTTCTTAGATTCCCACTACAGCAAACTTGCTGTAGGCCATTACGGCATCTGATTCATGCAAGTCCGAAATGACTAATCTTACTGAAACTGGTGAGAAGGAGGACCCCGTCTAATCATTTCAGAAGGACCTGAAGGTAGTCCATAAATATTAGTAAGCGAGGAAATACCACTGTCATTAATTGAGGTACTTCAGGGGTCAGATATGTTGCATCTTGTTAAAACAGACTTCACTTCAAAAAAAAAAAAAAAAAGACAGCGAGAGAACCAAAAATGTTTCCTCTCTTCAGACATTTCCAGAAAAAGGAGTGACAGATTTTTTTCCCCAAGGCCTGATTAAGGTTAAGGCATCATGGCTCCCAAACTACCATCCTTTGTCTCCTCTGTCACTACTTCTGCTACCCCTTACAAGAGACCTCAGGAATCGTCTTCAGAGGATGAGACTGATTCTTATTCAAATGAACATTCTCTGGCCTACTTCTTCCCAGATTCACTTGCTGGGTCAGGTGACCTCTGACGATGAACACACTGTATGGCCTGATTCTCCTGTGGCAGAAGCCTCTTTTGGAGAAACAGTTTCTAACATGATGAAACATTTTGAGTAGGGATCTACACAAATTCCTGTTGTGCAAAAAAAAAAATGTATTATAACTGCTAGTGGTAGTCACTCCTGTGCCTGCTCCAGTCCCTCCTGTCCTGGAGGCCTTTCTGGATGCCTTTGTCTTTACTTCCACTGCTCCTGACTCTCAGTCACGAGGTCCTAAAAGGCCTGACAGATTTTACAAAGTGCCTGAGGATTTAAAGCTTCTGTACAAGAACCCTTTGGCAGATCCTTCTGCTTTTTCTATTTCTGCAGATAAGAAGCTTCTGCCTTCTGCTCCTGCCCTTCCCTCTGGTAAAGGTAGCGGAGCAATAGACAAACTTGACAAAAAGATATGCACCTCTTTCACATTGGCTTTCAGAGCTCTGAACTTTCAGACTCAAATGACTAAATATTTACTGTCTGTTTAAATAAAATTCTAATTAGTCTCTTCTTCTGTGGAAGGGCCAGGCATTAAGTCACAGACTGTGTGTATGGTAGCTCAAGTTACAGGTGGCTAAACATGTAAAATCATATGCATTTCTGATACAGTGGATGAGCAGAGCAGCCTCTACTGGTTCTTTCTTCAGGAGGTCTGCATGGCTTCACTGTCCGTCCTTACCTGAGGACATCAAAGCCAAGCTACTAGATTCTTCTTTCCCTCAGGGCTAAATAAAAGATCCATATTCAATCAGTTATTTTAAACCTTGACAAGAACAAGGGAAGTTTATGAAGGACTGCAGATAAATTTTCCTCATTTCTGTTTCCAGATGCCAAAGAAATTACCCAGCAGTACCCATCTCCTTCTGCTCCAGATGTCTAGACCGCCACAAAGGGCCAAGAAGATGCCTAAGAAAAGATTTAAAGATAAATCTGGGAGACCTTCCTACCTAGAAAGATCAGCCTGACTACTTTCTCCCCACCTATCTCCATTGGTCCATCCCTCTTCTAATTTAAAAGACTCCTCATCTTTAGCGAACGAATTGTTAGCTCATCATCACATTAAGTAGGTCCTCTCCATTATTCAGCAGGATTATAGAATGGCTTGGAAGGAAATCCCTTTTCCTACTCCTAATCAGTCAAAGTTCCTACTATTTAAGCCCTATTCGACCAAAGTACAATAGACTCTGTCCTATATCAGCATTTTAGAAGAGGGTTTTATTCTAGACTATTTCTTGTACAAAGAAAAGGAGATTGGTAAACACTTAAATCATGATTTTTGTCATATTCCAGAGAGAGGCAGAATGAAAGAAAATACTGCTGGTATTGGTGAGTCTTGATGCAGAGAAAGCATTTGACAGAGTAAGCTAGTATTTTATAAGTAGGGCAATGGAAGCATTTTCATTACCTGATACAATAATAAGGGTGATTAAAAGGGTAAATGAGAGATCTGAGGCAAAAAATCAGAGTGGGTGGGTTCCTCTGTAATAAGTTGCCTTTGAACAGAGGAACCAGGCAGGGATTGTTCTCTTTTCCCCTATGTGCATTCCGTTTAGAACAACTGACAAAGCAAATAAGGGACTTTGGTATGGTATTCATGAAAAGTTGTCTTTATTTGCAGATGATGATGATATTTTGTACCTGATGGAACCAGAAAAGGTCATCTCCTAAACCTTCTTGTTGTGCTGGGGAGTATGGGTTAAAAAGGATTTGGTTATGACAGCCAAGAATATGCGGGAAGAGACTAAACAAAAGATAATAGGAAACTGGAAGCTCTTGCCAATGGATATGCATAGCAAGATACAAGCAATGAAATGTTTGTAGTCCCTTTAGTTTTTGTACACAAGTCAGGCATTTTTTTATTAACCTGAGGAAAAGTTATGGATAGTAATAAAGAGTTGAAGTATTTTATTTGGGAAGGGAAGAAGGCAAGAGTTAAGTGGGATAAGTTGATCCTCCCAGCACAATGAGGAGGTTTAGGATTACCCGATTTGTAGGGATATTTTAGTGATACATAACACAAGCAGAGAGCTATAATTCATAGTGGAAAGGGACATTGATGAAGCAGAGGGTAAATTCAAGAAATAAGCAAAGAATGGGATTTTGGGTGCAAATCCTTGAGGAGAATATCAGCAGTCCTATAGAACATTATATTAGTAAAGTAGCATAAAGTATACTAAGAACTAAGCCAATGCAGGAATGGAGAAAAGAGATTCTGCTGATGGGGATGACTGCAGTTAGGGGTACAGAGAATAGACTAGGGTCTGGAATTTACTGGAGGAATGTGGCAAAGGAATCAAGGTTATTGGGAGCAAATAATTAGAGAAGGAAAGTTAATAGAATGGGAAGAGGCCAAGAGGACATTTGGATTGTATGCCAGTGATTGCCTTTCCTGTAAGAGATTGAAATCAGAGTATAGACAAAGAGAAAGGGCTAGGAGAGTCTTAAATGAAAGACCTGCACTGGTTGAGTTTTTAATTGAATCTAGAACAGAAGCTGCTGTTAAAACATAAGGGACAATTAGTAGGACATGCACATTTTGTACAATAACTATAGAAGTCAATCAGAAGAGGTCAGAAAAGATTGGGAACAGAGATTAGATATAAAAGTTCACAAAAAAACTATGGGAGGACATGTGTATGGCTCAAAAATATGCAACAGAAGTCTAGAAGATATAGGATTTTGCCTGAAAATGTTTGCAAAGATACTTTTTTATACCTTAAGCATTTTTTCTCGGGTAGATGGCAAATGTTGGAGTTGTGATGGGGAATAAAGAGCCAACTTGGGAATATGTGTTTTGGGAGTGTAATGAGTTGGCAGACTTTAAAATTCCCCACAGAGTACTTACTCTGTCTGGAATACCGGGTGAGCAAATGAGTGTAACTAAGGAAATTATTTTTTATGAGCTGGAATACAGGATATGAATTACCTAGACACAGAAAGACCTTGCAAAGTTTAATTGTGGTGGCTGCCAAAAAAGCAATTACTAGGAAATGGAGATCAAAGTTTAAATCAGCTGAACTTGAAGCTATGAATATTCTAACAGAGATAAAAGAGCAGAATGTGGGCTCTTCAGTATATGGTAGGCCAAATTCTATAGAAAATTGGGAAAAGTGGAAACAATACACGCAGAAAATGTTTTTGTGGAAGAATGAAGTTTAATAGAAGGCAGGAACTGAATAATTTAGTAACATTACATAATAGGATATGTAAATGTATATGTGATGTATAATGTTTGTAAATGTGAACTTGTTAATATGGTTTGATTACTTTTCTATAAGTGTAAGTTTGCCTATGTCACAAGTGGTAATTCAGTAAAGGTGTTTACAAAAATCAGGCCGTAAGCCTCCCTGCTTTCTTCTCTAATCCTCAGAGTGAGTGAGAGAGAGATAATCCTCCACTACCTGGATGTTTACAGGCAGCTCAAATTGTACTTGGATAAAACCAAGTCCATCCAAGAGAATGACCAGTTGTTTTTCCCAGTTTCTAAACACACTGTTGCTAACTGGAAAGTCAATTTCTTTTGTGTAATAGTCGCCATAGAAATTTTTTGTCTTCATCAGTAAAAACAAACTCTACCAGAGTAGTGGCCTCTTCTGAAGGCTTTTAAATGGGGATAGATGTTAAAGCCATCCTGGGAGCAGCAACTTGGTCCACTGTACATACTTTAACCAAACATTACAGGGTAGATGCTATAGATCCAGATCTTTCGTAGTCATTTCAGTTCTGACTAGTTTGATAACCAGCCACCCTCAACTACACTTGTGTAAGAACTTAGTTTAGCGGTAGATGCCCTACTGATCACTATTGCAGTGTTCTTTCCCACCCTGCTCCCTCCCCATCTGTGTTTTAACCACTTCTCATGGATCAAGGGGAAACCTTTTTCTGCCTTCTCCTCTCTTAGCTGACCTTTTCTGGTATCCTCAGTTATCTACAGGCCCTCTGACTTTGAGATAGTTTGAGGTTTTCACGCTTATACACACTTTGGGTTCCGTCCTAAGTTGAATGTATTGCAGTATGGAAGGGTTTGGCTTTGGTTTCCTGAGATGTGCAGATTATGATGCCTAGGTTATTTGGCGAGAGAACCCATCACTGAAGCAGTGATCAGTAGGACATCTACTGTTATAAGTTCTTACACAGTTGTACTTTCAGAAACATTCTAGATGGCCTAGCTGACATACAGAAACCTTTATGTAGGCTTTTCCTCTCAAAGATCCTAAAGCACCTGGACTGTGTACAGCATCTTAATAATCAGCGTAAAATGTAGCAGGTGTTTATATCTTTCCTACTTCCAAACTTGTGTTTTTAGCACTGTAAAGAACTGTGCGTGACTGGCAGTAGATTTGTTTTAGGAAGGAGGCTTCTTTCTCCTGCTCCCCTACCAGCTGACTCTCAGGATATCTCTATGTTTCGTGTCATGTCTTGATTACAGGTTTTACTCCACCTTACATTACTCCCAAGACAGAAATTGCACATGGGGACATTCCAGTTACCATTAAATGAGGTAATCACATTCCTCATTCACATCAAGGACTGACGTCTGAATAGGTAATCTTGCTACCAGTCTTCCTGCCACAGCCAGAGGAAGATACTGTAGATGGCCTCAGACTTCAAGGCATTCCATGGCAGTAGATTCTTGAAATATTACTCAGTTTGTGATGTTTCTTGAACATACCTTTGGGGAACCTCTTGACACGTGTCCATTAACCTGTAATAGTAGCCATTCATAGGATACTTTATGATATGCTATGACTTATGATAATAGACTTCCCATGCATGTCAAACAGAGCACCTCACTGGCCCTCTTCAAGAGAAATCTTGATGAGTGGATGGGAAATAGAAAATTCACCCAGGGATCACTGCAGTGGTTCTGCTCGACAGCTGCACTGGGAACTAAGGTCGGTGGCATGATGCCAGGGTAATCCTATGGGCTAGGCTTGTAAAGGCTGGAGGGCTATTAGCCTAGTACACACCTATGAACCTATATAGGGGGTCTATATTAGAACATTGAAGTTTCAAAACTTTGAATGTTCTAATATCGAACCCTATTCAGCTTAAAGCTGAAAACATCGAACATACAGAATAGCTTATTTTTTCCTAGGGAAATAATTTGCTGTTCCAAAACACATACACACAACACAAGCACACCAAACAAACAGCAATCCACACACATGCACCTAAAATCTTACACTTAACCCTACACTAAACTGTACACACATCACTAACTATCCATTTACCTTAACCCCAACCCTAACCCTAATGTCCGTCACAGTCGCACACTCACCTCACCCGCGCCCTAACCCTAACTCACCTACCCTGCCCTAACCCTCACGTCCACACAATCGCACACTTACCTGACCTGCGCCCTAACCCTAACTCACCTAACCCGCCCTAACCCGCACGTCCACACAATCGCACACACAACCCGTGCCCTAACCCTAATTCACCTAACCCGCCCTAACCCTCATGTCCACTCAATCGCACACTTACCTAAACCCGACCCGTAACTTTCCACCACAGCACTGAAAATGCCGAAGCAACAGAAATGGACAACCAAATTCTTTCCCTAGGAAAACATTTGGTTTTCTGTTGCTTCGATATTTTCAGGGTTCAATATTAGAACATTCAAAGTTTTGAAACTTCGCTGTTCTAATATAGATCCCCTATATAGACCAAAACTGGATACTCTTAGATCTCCTATTTCTGCTGGAAAAGAAAGTTGGTCTATCCCAGCCCATTCTGTCCGTTAAACTCCTTTTAAGGAAAGCCGGGATAGCACTGTTCGTCTTGAAGAACCTTTATTGTAGGTCTTTGGTTGGGATAAGCCTGTTAATAGTGGTAGTTTGTGGAAGAATAAACTATTTTTAAGGTCTGCACCTCCTACAGGCTTTGTTATCAAAGTCTTTACTTAAATGTATGCCTAGTCCCAATTGGCATATGCAAGCTCATTTATCCTTTGTAGGGATGGTGCTAGTTGAATGCCCAGGTATGTTAAAGTCATCGGTGCTCTGGTAGGGTTATGATTGTCTGTGCCCATGAAAGAATATATTTGACTATAGTAACTTTGTTTTATTTTTGTTCCTAGAATAGCTGAATAAGCCAGATTTAGACTAAAATAATGTCTTATGTGAAAGTTTGGTACATTAAAAACATCTATAAAATGAGGGTAGGCTTCTAAGAGGAAAAGCTTATATTTTTACCAGTAATATGGTAATCTCCTATTACTGAACTTTTCAAAATTTTTGCTAAGGCCTGTAAATAAAGGTAGAAGGCAAAGGAGAGAGTATTAATTCCTGCCTACAAACTTTTGTTAGAGAGAGTGGCTGAGACAAACCACCTGAGACACGCACTTTAGCGTTAGAAAAGATTTAAAGATAAATCTGGGAGACCTTCCTACCTAGACAGATCAGCCTGACTACTTTCTCCCCACCTATCTCCATTGGTCCATCCCTCTTCTAATTTAAAAGACTCCTCATCTTTAGCGAACGAATTGTTAGCTCATCATCACATTAAGTAGGTCCTCTCCATTATTCAGCAGGATTATAGAATGGCTTGGAAGGAAATCCCTTTTCCTACTCCTAATCAGTCAAAGTTCCTACTATTTAAGCCCTATTCGACCAAAGTACAATAGACTCTGTCCTATATCAGCATTTTAGAAGAGGGTTTTATTCTAGACTATTTCTTGTACAAAGAAAAGGAGATTGGTAAACACTTAAATCATGATTTTTGTCATATTCCAGAGAGAGGCAGAATGAAAGAAAATACTGCTGGTATTGGTGAGTCTTGATGCAGAGAAAGCATTTGACAGAGTAAGCTAGTATTTTATAAGTAGGGCAATGGAAGCATTTTCATTACCTGATACAATAATAAGGGTGATTAAAAGGGTAAATGAGAGATCTGAGGCAAAAAATCAGAGTGGGTGGGTTCCTCTGTAATAAGTTGCCTTTGAACAGAGGAACCAGGGAGGGATTGTTCTCTTTTCCCCTATGTGCATTCCGTTTAGAACAACTGACAAAGCAAATAAGGGACTTTGGTATGGTATTCATGAAAAGTTGTCTTTATTTGCAGATGATGATGATATTTTGTACCTGATGGAACCAGAAAAGGTCATCTCCTAAACCTTCTTGTTGTGCTGGGGAGTATGGGTTAAAAAGGATTTGGTTATGACAGCCAAGAATATGCGGGAAGAGACTAAACAAAAGATAATAGGAAACTGGAAGCTCTTGCCAATGGATATGCATAGCAAGATACAAGCAATGAAATGTTTGTAGTCCCTTTAGTTTTTGTACACAAGTCAGGCATTTTTTTATTAACCTGAGGAAAAGTTATGGATAGTAATAAAGAGTTGAAGTATTTTATTTGGGAAGGGAAGAAGGCAAGAGTTAAGTGGGATAAGTTGATCCTCCCAGCACAATGAGGAGGTTTAGGATTACCCGATTTGTAGGGATATTTTAGAGATACATAACACAAGCAGAGAGCTATAATTCATAGTGGAAAGGGACATTGATGAAGCAGAGGGTAAATTCAAGAAATAAGCAAAGAATGGGATTTTGGGTGCAAATCCTTGAGGAGAATATCAGCAGTCCTATAGAACATTATATTAGTAAAGTAGCATAAAGTATACTAAGAACTAAGCCAATGCAGGAATGGAGAAAAGAGATTCTGCTGATGGGGATGACTGCAGTTAGGGGTACAGAGAATAGACTAGGGTCTGGAATTTACTGGAGGAATGTGGCAAAGGAATCAAGGTTATTGGGAGCAAATAATTAGAGAAGGAAAGTTAATAGAATGGGAAGAGGCCAAGAGGACATTTGGATTGTATGCCAGTGATTGCCTTTCCTGTAAGAGATTGAAATCAGAGTATAGACAAAGAGAAAGGGCTAGGAGAGTCTTAAATGAAAGACCTGCACTGGTTGAGTTTTTAATTGAATCTAGAACAGAAGCTGCTGTTAAAACATAAGGGACAATTAGTAGGACATGCACATTTTGTACAATAACTATAGAAGTCAATCAGAAGAGGTCAGAAAAGATTGGGAACAGAGATTAGATATAAAAGTTCACAAAAAAACTATGGGAGGACATGTGTATGGCTCAAAAATATGCAACAGAAGTCTAGAAGATATAGGATTTTGCCTGAAAATGTTTGCAAAGATACTTTTTTATACCTTAAGCATTTTTTCTCGGGTAGATGGCAAATGTTGGAGTTGTGATGGGGAATAAAGAGCCAACTTGGGAATATGTGTTTTGGGAGTGTAATGAGTTGGCAGACTTTAAAATTCCCCACAGAGTACTTACTCTGTCTGGAATACCGGGTGAGCAAATGAGTGTAACTAAGGAAATTATTTTTTATGAGCTGGAATACAGGATATGAATTACCTAGACACAGAAAGACCTTGCAAAGTTTAATTGTGGTGGCTGCCAAAAAAGCAATTACTAGGAAATGGAGATCAAAGTTTAAATCAGCTGAACTTGAAGCTATGAATATTCTAACAGAGATAAAAGAGCAGAATGTGGGCTCTTCAGTATATGGTAGGCCAAATTCTATAGAAAATTGGGAAAAGTGGAAACAATACACGAGAAAATGTTTTTGTGGAAGAATGAAGTTTAATAGAAGGCAGGAACTGAATAATTTAGTAACATTACATAATAGGATATGTAAATGTATATGTGATGTATAATGTTTGTAAATGTGAACTTGTTAATATGGTTTGATTACTTTTCTATAAGTGTAAGTTTGCCTATGTCACAAGTGGTAATTCAGTAAAGGTGTTTACAAAAATCAGGCCGTAAGCCTCCTGCTTTCTTCTCTAATCCTCAGAGTGAGTGAGAGAGAGATAATCCTCCACTACCTGGATGTTTACAGGCAGCTCAAATTGTACTTGGATAAAACCAAGTCCATCCAAGAGAATGACCAGTTGTTTTTCCCAGTTTCTAAACACACTGTTGCTAACTGGAAAGTCAATTTCTTTTGTGTAATAGTCGCCATAGAAATTTTTTGTCTTCATCAGTAAAAACAAACTCTACCAGAGTAGTGGCCTCTTCTGAAGGCTTTTAAATGGGGATAGATGTTAAAGCCATCCTGGGAGCAGCAACTTGGTCCACTGTACATACTTTAACCAAACATTACAGGGTAGATGCTATAGATCCAGATCTTTCGTAGTCATTTCAGTTCTGACTAGTTTGATAACCAGCCACCCTCAACTACACTTGTGTAAGAACTTAGTTTAGCGGTAGATGCCCTACTGATCACTATTGCAGTGTTCTTTCCCACCCTGCTCCCCTCCCCCATCTGTGTTTTAACCACTTCTCATGGATCAAGGGGAAACCTTTTTCTGCCTTCTCCTCTCTTAGCTGACCTTTTCTGGTATCCTCAGTTATCTACAGGCCCTCTGACTTTGAGATAGTTTGAGGTTTTCACGCTTATACACACTTGCGGGGTTCCGTCCTAAGTTGAATGTATTGCAGTATGGAAGGGTTTGGCTTTGGTTTCCTGAGATGTGCAGATTATGATGCCTAGGTTATTTGGCGAGAGAACCCATCACTGAAGCAGTGATCAGTAGGACATCTACTGTTATAAGTTCTTACACAGTTGTACTTTCAGAAACATTCTAGATGGCCTAGCTGACATACAGAAACCTTTATGTAGGCTTTTCCTCTCAAAGATCCTAAAGCACCTGGACTGTGTACAGCATCTTAATAATCAGCGTAAAATGTAGCAGGTGTTTATATCTTTCCTACTTCCAAACTTGTGTTTTTAGCACTGTAAAGAACTGTGCGTGACTGGCAGTAGATTTGTTTTAGGAAGGAGGCTTCTTTCTCCTGCTCCCCCACCAGCTGACTCTCAGGATATCTCTATGTTTCGTGTCATGTCTTGATTACAGGTTTTACTCCACCTTACATTACTCCCAAGACAGAAATTCGGTACATGGGGACATTCCAGTTACCATTAAATGAGGTAATCACATTCCTCATTCACATCAAGGACTGACGTCTGAATAGGTAATCTTGCTACCAGTCTTCCTGCCACAGCCAGAGGAAGATACTGTAGATGGCCTCAGACTTCAAGGCATTCCATGGCAGTAGATTCTTGAAATATTACTCAGTTTGTGATGTTTCTTGAACATACCTTTGGGGAACCTCTTGACACGTGTCCATTAACCTGTAATAGTAGCCATTCATAGGATACTTTATGATATGCTATGACTTATGATAATAGACTTCCCATGCATGTCAAACAGAGCACCTCACTGGCCCTCTTCAAGAGAAATCTTGATGAGTGGATGGGAAATAGAAAATTCACCCCAGGGATCACTCCAGTGGCTCTGCTCGACAGCGGCACTGGGAACTAAGGTCGGGTGGCATGATGCCAGGGTAATCCTATGGGCTAGGCTTGTAAAGGCTGGAGGGCCATTAGCCTAGTACACACCTATGAACCTATATAGGGGGTCTATATTAGAACATTGAAGTTTCAAAACTTTGAATGTTCTAATATCGAACCCTATTCAGCGAAAGCTGAAAACATCGAACATACAGAATAGCTTATTTTTTCCTAGGGAAATAATTTGCTGTTCCAAAACACATACACACAACACAAGCACACCAAACAAACAGCAATCCACACACATGCACCTAAAATCTTACACTTAACCCTACACTAAACTGTACACACATCACTAACTATCCATTTACCTTAACCCCAACCCTAACCCTAATGTCCGTCACAGTCGCACACTCACCTCACCCGCGCCCTAACCCTAACTCACCTACCCTGCCCTAACCCTCACGTCCACACAATCGCACACTTACCTGACCTGCGCCCTAACCCTAACTCACCTAACCCGCACGTCCACACAATCGCACACACAACCCGTGCCCTAACCCTAATTCACCTAACCCGCCCTAACCCTCATGTCCACTCAATCGCACACTTACCTAAACCCGACCCGTAACTTTCCACCACAGCACTGAAAATGCCGAAGCAACAGAAATGGACAACCAAATTCTTTCCCTAGGAAAACATTTGGTTTTCTGTTGCTTCGATATTTTCAGGGTTCAATATTAGAACATTCAAAGTTTTGAAACTTCGCTGTTCTAATATAGATCCCCCTATATAGACCAAAACTGGATACTCTTAGATCTCCTATTTCTGCTGGAAAAGAAAGTTGGTCTATCCCAGCCCATTCTGTCCGTTAAACTCCTTTTAAGGAAAGCCGGGATAGCACTGTTCGTCTTGAAGAACCTTTATTGTAGGTCTTTGGTTGGGATAAGCCTGTTAATAGTGGTAGTTTGTGGAAGAATAAACTATTTTTAAGGTCTGCACCTCCTACAGGCTTTGTTATCAAAGTCTTTACTTAAATGTATGCCTAGTCCCAATTGGCATATGCAAGCTCATTTATCCTTTGTAGGGATGGTGCTAGTTGAATGCCCAGGTATGTTAAAGTCATCGGTGCTCTGGTAGGGTTATGATTGTCTGTGCCCATGAAAGAATATATTTGACTATAGTAACTTTGTTTTATTTTTGTTCCTAGAATAGCTGAATAAGCCAGATTTAGACTAAAATAATGTCTTATGTGAAAGTTTGGTACATTAAAAACATCTATAAAATGAGGGTAGGCTTCTAAGAGGAAAAGCTTATATTTTTACCAGTAATATGGTAATCTCCTATTACTGAACTTTTCAAAATTTTTGCTAAGGCCTGTAAATAAAGGTAGAAGGCAAAGGAGAGAGTATTAATTCCTGCCTACAAACTTTTGTTAGAGAGAGTGGCTGAGACAAACCACCTGAGACACGCACTTTAGCGTGCAACCCCTGTATATAGACTGTGAACATTGCGACAAACTGTATGTTTAAAACCAAATGCTATTAGAATATCAAAAAGGATCCCCAAATCAACATGTTGAAAATTTTGTGTTTGTAGACTAATTGCCACAAGTGGGGGGGGGGACCTTCCTAATGGTATTCTGAACAATCAAGCGAGTTTCTTTAATATTTTTAAAAAATTGCATGACCTGTGATTTGGGGGGCTGGGACGTAGACTGTAGAGTTAACAGCCTATTTCCAACTTACATCTTTACAGTAAATCAAAAGATAGGTCATATAGCTTTACTGGGAGTAAAGTGGTATGCATGATGAGTTTTTTTCCGTAGCAGACAGTTCTTGAAATGCTGATGTTCTTCGTGTTTCATTGCTGCATTCATTCAGTCTTTCTTGCCGCACGGTGCCCAAAGCAGAAGCAGTTCGCAGTTGCTGGTCGGCCAACTCCTGAAATTTTTGTTTTCGAGTTTCAGAACCGAAGTCTTCAAACTAAAGCTAAGTACCCCATTGGGGAAACTTTTTCTTGCTCCTTACCAATGTCAATAAAAGTTAATAATTGTATTAATTGTGGGAAGCAAGTACCTCATAAGGATTTTCATTTGTACTGTATTCCTTGCCTAGGCCCTGATCACAATGCGCTTTGCTGTCAGTTTTGTGCTAAATTTAACCAAGGCACTATTAAGCATAGGTATATTTTTGCTTCTAAATACTTTGGTTCAAGATTTAACTATCCTGAAATGTCGTCGGTTAGCAATCTGACTACCGGAATTCATAAAAAACGCAAAGAAAAAGACGAGACAGACTGTCGAGGTCCAAAACCGATGACGAAGCTTCTCCTAAGCCAGTCGCCGGTTCACAGGTACTCAGTGAGGCGCTTTCGCAGCCCCTGATGCCCGCTACCAAGACCCATTCGGAGTCCGGTATGCCGCGAGATTCTTCAAGTATTGAACCCGCAGATGCCTCTCCCTTGGATGGGTCCGAAGCCGCTGAGCAGGCACCGGCTTCTGAGAGTGTTTTCAGGCCTAAAGATTTGTACATTAAACCGACGTCAATCACAAAAACAAGGCCAAAACCAACTTCTATGTCTACAAAACCGACGCATGAGCCACGTGCTCAGGCCCCTATGCCTAAAAAACAAATTATCAAAATGGCTGAGGATTTAATTACCTTGATCAGGGGTTCCCACCCCCCTCCTGCTAAGAGGCCTAGGCAAGGCCCTAATTATGTATCTTCAGATCAGGTTTCCATTTTTTCGGATTCCTCTTCTGTTCAGGAATTTTCTATCCCCCCTTATGAGAACTCTGATGCAAAAGAATCCATCCCTTCTGCTTCTCCACCTGAGGATTTTTCTTTTGGAGAGACTTTGCATACCTTAAGGGAACATTTTCATTGGGAGAGTCAGGATTTTTCAGAATCTAAAAAGAGGCTTAGGGATTTTCTTCTTCTTCCACAGCATAGGCCTTTGGCTATACCTCCTGTTTTAGACATCTTTGATGATGTTTTCTCAGAATCCAGCATGGCTCCTGGTTCCCTGCCTCCGGCTTCTAGTAAGCCAGACAGATATTACAGGGATGTCCTTCAAGGATGCATCTGCAGTCCTAACAAATGGGTTGTCCTGTCGTCAGGCAGCCCTTCGGTCGGCCGGATTCCAAAGTCTGGGTCTGGCCTCGGCTGGTGTCGCACTTCACCCGACGTCATCTCTGCTGGTCTTCGGGTATAAAGGCATCAGCCGACGCCATTTTCCTCAGTCTTTCTTGCGCGTGGCTCAAGCAGAAGCTGTTCGCAAGTGCCGGTCGGTCAGATCCAGAGATTACTACTACCGAATACTACTCAAGACTTCTAAAAGCTAAGTACCCGTTGGGGACTCTTTCTTGCCTCAGCCGATGTCAGAAAAAGTGAATAACTGTTTAACTTGTGGGAAACATATACCTCATAAAGATTTCCACTCTTACTGCTTACCTTGTTTAGGCCCAGACCACGACGTAGCAGCCTGTTTAGCCTGTGCTTCTTTCAACCGACGAACGCTTAGGCGTCGGTTGGAGTTTGCTGAACAGTTTTTCGGCTCAGATTTTGCATACATCAATCCTGACTGCAGATGCTATCCTGTTCGGACATCTACATTTATGGTAGGTACAAAACTGTACTTTTCTGACTCCCACAAGTTTCTTTTCAAAAATCCTACTGCTGACCCTGAAACTATTTCTCAGGGTCCCAAGGTTGTTAAGGCTTCTACTGTTAAAAATCCTACCCCTTCTGATAGAGACTCCATGGCACTGGATAGATGGGGTAAGAAGGTTTATATGTCTGCAACCCTGGCAGTCAGGGCTTTAAACTGTCGATTTCATATGCTTAAATATCAACAGCATGTCATGGGCTTACTGAAACAGAAAATTATGTTGATTTCTGATTGTGTAGAAAATATAGTTAAAAGATTTATTGCTTTCAGCTGAACAAGTTGGAAAGCATACTTTGCAATGTGGTTTTGATTCCTTGGAGGCGTCTTGCAGGGCCGCCGTAACTGGATCTGTGATGAGAAGGCATGCTTGGCTCAAGGAGCAAAATCTGCCTGATCATGTTAAAGCTAAATTGTTGGATGCTCCTTTACAGCAGAACAGTCTGTTTGGTAATAAGGCAGAAGAATTTTTTAAAAAGATGGAAGATGAAGCTAAATCTATGCAGGCTGTAAAAGATTTCTTGCAAATGCAGCTACCCAGGTTCAGTAGGCACTGGCCTACTAAGAACTGGTCCTTTCCAGTACCCAACAGAGCCGCTCGGGTCAAACCCAGACCCTCCAAAGGCTCCAGGTTTCAGTCACAAGAATCTTACAGGACAAAACAATGGGGTGCCTCCACCTCCAAATCAGGAAGTAGCAAAGCACCACCCTACGGTAAACAGTCTCAATGCTTTCCTCTGCCATTTCCAAGCACTTATCTTTTGGCCCCTTTGGGGGAAAACTAGCACTTCATGCTCAAAATTGGCATCTAATTACCCAGGACAAGTGGGTCTTAAATATAGTTTCCCAAGGGTACAGATTTCATTTCCACACGTTGCCAATTCCAAACGGATGGCCAGATCTGCCTCTAAATCAGTGGGCAGAGGCCCAGAAACAAGTCATGTCCCTCATGGATATGGGGGCTATTCAACCAGTACCAGAAAAGGAAGAAGGACAAGTTTTTTATTCAAGACTTCCTGGTACCCAGAAAAGACA
The DNA here is from genome assembly GCF_019279795.1 of Protopterus annectens. Taxonomy (NCBI): domain Eukaryota; kingdom Metazoa; phylum Chordata; order Ceratodontiformes; family Protopteridae; genus Protopterus; species Protopterus annectens. The sequence continues at coordinate 469,985,396 of NC_056733.1, forward strand.
AATCATGGTGTCCAATTCTGGACTTATCCATTCTAAATACTTTCCTGGACATTCCAAAATTCAAGATGCTGACTCTACAACAGCTACTGCTTATGCTAGGCAAGAATGCCTGGTTGGTAACTCTAGACTTAAGAGGCTTACCTGCATATTCCAATCAGGGAATCTTGCAGAAGATACCTCCGCTTCAAAGCAGGCTATTGGCATTGCCAGTTCTCTGCACTGCCTTTTGGCTTATCTACTGCACCCAGGGTCTTCACAAAGTGCCTGGCACCAGTGATTGCATTTTGCAGACAAAGAAACATTCAAATTTATCCTTATCTGGACGATTGTCTAATTCAGGCAGAGGACAAAGACACTCTTCTACAACATCTGGCATTTGTAAAAAGGCTTCTAACATGCCTAGGGTACACCATAAACGAAAAGAAATCACAACTTGTACCCTCTCAAATAATTACATTCCTGGGTGCAAGCTTGAATACAACTGCCCAAATGGCTTACCTCACGCCAGACAAACAAATTAAATTGATAACATACTTCAAACAAGTGGTCACAAAAACCCAGCTGTCTGCCAGACAAATTCTGTAGGCTTTGGGGTTCATGGCATCCTGGATTCTACTAATTCCATATGCAAGACTGCATATGAGGAAACTTCAGTGGTACCTAAAAAGCTTATGGAGTCAGCATTGTCACAGCACAATGATTCCTCTCATTCCTTGCCTGTAACAGGAGTTCCTTTGGTGGCCAGAGGCCTGTCACCAAAACAAGGGACTGTCATTCATTCTACCCCCTGCCACCCAAACCCTGACTACAGACGCATCAGACTATGCTTGGGGGGGGCCATTTGGCAGGGAGATGCATTCAGGGCGAATGGAGCCCAAATCAAATGCACCTACGTATCAACCAGAAAGAAATGCTAGCTGTACAGAATGCTCTGACAGCTTTCAAGAACTTCCTTCATCCAGGACAACTACTGATAAAGACTGACAACACCACAGTTATGTGGTACATAAGCAGGGGGGTACCCACTCCTACCCCCTTTGCAAACTAGCCATGGCCTTGTGAACACAACCTTGACTTACCAAATACTTCTACAAGCTCAATTCCTGCCAGGAAAGCAAAATACTCTGGCAGATGACCCAAGCAGAAATCTTATGGACCCACACGAATGGAAACTGGATTCACAAATCTTCAGCATGTTGATACGAAAATGGGGGAGCCCAGACATAGATCTTTTTGCCTCTCCCTAAAACTATCAGTTAGACAAATTCTGCACAAGAATTCATCACAAAAAAGCTTGTAAAGTGCATGCTCTATCCTTCAGCTGGAAAAACCTATCAGTCTATGCCTTTCCCCCTCTGCCTCTGCTCTCCAAGGTTTTACTAAAAGTCAGACAGGAAAAACCAAAAATGATTCTGATTGCTCCGCACTAGCCTCCCCAACACTGGTACCCGCTTCTAAGGAATATGTCACACCCTTCACCGTGGTACTTGCCTCAGACACCTCATCTATTGTCTCAGCAGGACTATCAAATTCTGCACACTCAGCTCCAAACTCTGAATCTTGCAGCATGGCTAATCAGCTATTTTCACCAATCACATCTCTCAGTAAACCTGTGATGGATGTCATTTTGGAGGCTAGAGGGCCTAGTACTAGAAAATCTTATGCTGACAAATGGAAGAGATTCTGTGCCTGGAACCAAGCACAAGGAATAAACACAGCAATGCCCAATATTCCTCAGATTTTGCAATATTTAACTGAGATGCTGCACAAGGGCCTATCTTTTTCTTCTATATAAATCCATGCTTCTGCCATCTCGGCTCAATACAACACAGAGCCTCCTCTCTTTTCTCATCCCCTGCTAAAGCACTACCTCAGAGGGGCCAAAAATTTGAGACCTCCCAGGAGAACACTGACTCCTGCATGGGACCTCAGTTTTGTGCTGGAAAAACTCACCCTACCTCCTTTTGAACCAGCTGCTACTGCAGACATAAAATTTCTTTCTTGGAAGACAGCCTTTCTTTTAGCAGTCACTTCAGCTAGAAGGATTTCAGAACTACAGGCTCTCATGGCAGTGGAGCCTTTCATTATCTTTTATCCGGACAGGGTGGCCCTAGGGACCAATCCTTTTATGCCTAAGGTGGTATCCAGTGTGGCTCTTAACCAGACCATTCATCTGCCAACCTTTTTCCCATATCCGCAGAACAAGGGGGAGCGGATTCTGCATTCATTGGATGTACACAGACAACTAAGATTCTACTTAAACAGGACAAAATCTCTAAGAAAGTCTAAGCAACTACTGGTGGCATTTGCTGCAGGGGTAGAGGGGAAGGCTATATCAAAGCAGACTATTTCAAAATGGGTAAGCCATTGTATTTGTTTCTACTACATGCACCATAGTAAACCTGTCCCCAAAGGGATCAGATCCCATTCCACCTGGACGGCATCTACTTCTGCAACTTTTCTCAGAGGGGTTCCTACCAGAGACATTCTAGAAGCTGCTACTTGGAGCTCATTTCATGTTGTTGTGTCTTTTGGCTTTTCCCGGTTAGGGGTCGCCACAGCAGAACTCCGGTCCACTAATGATTGGTAGTTGATTTTTATGTGCCGAGTTATCAGCCCTGATGCACAACCTTCAACGAAGGTACGCCCATTCATGCATGTCTCCATGCAGAAGATGCTCTAGCTGAGAATCGAACCGGACAGCGTTTTACTGTGAGGTGACAATGCTACCACAGCACCACCACCGCGGGTATTTGGAGCTCAGTTCATACGTTCACAAAACATTATCATTTACCTCTCTCTTCTAAATCCAGGGCAGGCTTTGCCACTGCTGTTCTGCAGGGCCTTATAGCTGCTCCTAATGCTGTATAATTCCATCCTCCCATCCATAGCTTTGGGATTCTACCCAAATGTAATGACTGCAACAGAGAAACACGAAGAACATAGTACAGTTGTGTACACTTACCATAAATGTAGATGTTCGTGTGTATTCACTGTTGCAGTCCGGGTTACCCACCCGGCAGCCCCTTTTCTTCTCTATTATTATACCTCTTCTTTCCTTCTCTATGCTCAAAAGCCTTTGTGGTATATTTGCTTTTAGTTGGAGGTAAATTTTCTGTGTTCTAAAATACATGTGTGTGTGTGTGTGTGTGTGTGTGTGTGTGTGTGTGTGTGTGTGTGTGTGTGTGTGTGTGTGTATATATATATATATATATATATATATATATATATATATATATATATATATATATATTTGCTCCTCATTTGGTGGGCACCTGACATCTGGGGCAAGAAAAACTAATGTCATTGGCTGCATGTTTTATACCCCTGACGACCTGACGTCATGGAAGTGGAGACAGCAACTGACACAGGACCCAAGACTTTGTTATTCAGACTGACTTGAGGGCAACCTGCCAGCAGATTACCCAAATGTAATGACTGCAACAGTGAATACACTCGAACATCTACATTTATGGTAAGTGTACACAACTGTACTTTAGTTTAGGTAAATCTAACAAATTTAACTGTCTTTGGTTGCTCGACACACCAGCTGGGCTATGTATGAAGCACAGACCAGTTCTATAAAGTGAAGGCTCTCTTGAGAGGAATGTAGCACTTAGTAAAAATTTGCTTTGCTGGACAAAGTGTATATCAGCTTTAAAACTATTTTGTTTGCAATAACTGGATCTGTCAGTTTGGTAACCATTCCAGTCACCTGAATTTAGTAAAGGCATAATATAGAGATGGCTTCACTTCCATGTTTTTGCTCGATATTTCTTTTCTTCAGGCTTTCTGCTTAACATCAGCTTTTTAAAGGGGTTATTGCACCTTTGGAATCTCTCTGAGGACCTGCATCTGGGCTCCCAACCATTCCTTCCATATCCTCAAAGCATGACCCCATCCCTCTTCTAACCTTCAGCATGACTGTTAATCTTAGCTTGCTTCAAGATATTTCAAGTTTTCTAACCATTCTTCTCATCTTGGCCACCTTTAGTAGCCTTTAAACATTTCTTTACAATAGTAAGTATTAAACCTAGAGCATTATATTTGAACGGTGTCAACTTTAAATAGTTTTTAGCAGCATGGTTAGACAAGGCAGCTGGATGGTTACTGAACTAGGTGGACCTAACTAAATGTATTTTTGTGAGAATGTTTTCAAGTGCAGCAGAAGATATCTTTTAGTTGTTGATTTAGACACTACGTAGATTACAGATCACTTGAATATTAAAATATATGGTAAGTCCATTCTGTTTGAAGATTTATGAACTGTGTTGCATCTTCACTCCATTTAAGATTTGAAGATAGTTGATTTCATGAGCTAATCTTTGAGACAGTATAAGGAGCAAGACATTGCTTTAAAACTATTTTACTAATTTTTCTGAGAACAGCATTGCTATAGAGATTGGACATTCTGCTCAAATGTGTTGTACAAGTGATGTATTCCCTGCTTGTAAAGGTGGTTGCTTAGTCTTAACAAAGTAGACTCTCTGTGATATAACTTACAGCTTGCCTTAAAGATGCTAATTAAAACATTAAAGAAGAGCAGACTTGGTTTGTATCCCTGCAAAATTCCACAGGAGGCTTTCAGAAGTTCAGGTGAATACTGGAGATCGCCACAGGAAAATAAAAATTCAGGCTAAATTAATGAGGTTATTTCTTTATTCTGGTCCCGTCTGCTGACTACTACTACTTCTGCGTTTTACCTGTTTCCATTTGGGTGAATGCTGGGTAGCAAATCCCTGGTACCATGATACTGTTGAGATAGCTTTATGTTTGCCTTATTTACTGAAAATGTGACACTAACCCCCCCCGACACACGCATGCAAAGTTCTTAAATTGACAGTTTTTAGTTTTGTACATGGAAGGTATTACTGTATCTTTAGACTGAGTTTCTGCCTGTCTGCAGCAGTCCTGGAGTCTTACTGCTGCATTATGACAGTTCCTTATGACCTGAAAAGGTGAGCATGCATTTATTTGCATGTTTGTCCCCCCACCCCCCCACAGTTGTCTTTTGAAATCCATATCATGGTGCATGTAGACTATATGTAAATTCATGACCAAATGTAACAGGTAATTAAGCAGAAACTGTTTCAGGTGCTTGAGCATAGGGTACTAGTAAAGTGCAATCAAGCTAATCATTGAGGTTTCTGGTAAGGCCATCATTTCATGGGTTATGTGCATGTCTACTTCACATAATAAAAGCAGTAAGAGAAATGAGAAGTGTACTGTTCAAAAATGACTAATTTATCTGGTAGTGAGCAGTTTTAATTTTTTATTTATTTATTTTTTTTTACAAAAGTGTTAAGGCAAGATTTATTATGTGAGGAGAAGAAAAAGGAAATGGTTGTAACTCATTTCAGTCTTTCTTTTCAGAAGGAACGAGACTTTGCTGAAATTCAGTCTGCTTTAGTTAACAAGGCATATAGGACACTCTTACGACCCCTCAGTCGAGGACTGTACTTGGTAAGACATTTGCTTTCCTTAGTTTTGATGATGAACATGGCTTTCTTTCTTCTGAAATTTTATACTGCCTGAACTTTAGATGGATGCTTTTATTACAGGGTCCTCTGAGAGTAGATACGTGGACAGCTGTACCAAAGATTTCAGAAGGGAGGGGGAACTGTGGACATCTGTGTACCTCATATGAAAAGAGGATGATGATTAGGAACTGTTGCAGAAGCTGACTTTGGATGAAGTGTGCATGCACTTTTCTCAAGTGGTTTTTAGTACTTTAAGTGCCTTTCTAAAAGTTTTCTTATTCCTGGCTATAAAAGACCTTCCTAGATGTTGCGCTGTTACTTTTCATGGTGGTTTGCCTTGGAAGAGTTACTTGTTTCTTCACTTAAGAGTGGTAAAGCACACTAGGTAGGTAGATTATCATAATTTGTTAATGACAAGGGCAATGGAAAACCTTGCTTAAGTATCAATGACCTTATGTGCAAATCGTATTGAGTGTTAATGAAGAGGCAATGTCTAGCATTTTCGTACTAATAATCAGTTTCCAAATAGTTTAAAAGTGTGTACTATGCTTCAGCAGGCCTTATTTAATCCATGATGTTCTAGCTTGTTAAATGCAAAAAACCTAAAGTAAAAAGTTTCCACAGTAATCCTGTGTGGGACAGTTACAGTACTGTGGAATATTTCGGCTATTCTGTGATTCTTACCTTGCACACGAATGCTGTGGCTATTTGGGTGTGCAAAGTACATCATCTAGAGACTGTATTCAGCTGTGCAAAGACACTGTTATGATTTTTTTAAGTCAAGATCAAAGGGTAAGCTGCTGTAGTACTGTGGAACACCTCAGCTGTCCTGTGATAACCGGTCTTTCTGCTGTTGAATTAATGTGGAGGCAGAGCTAATTCATTCTCACAATGGCACAGTAGTGAAAGCAGTGTATTTTATTTTTGAAGTGTGTAAAACCATTTCACTTTGACCTTCCCATAATCTTGGATCCGAAGTAGTTTATCTGAAACCTGTGGGTATTCGGATCCATATTGGATCCCATCCGGCAACTTTACAAGCATCTGCTCCGAGCTCCAAGCTCCTCCCCCTTACCTGTAACCCACAACCATGTCCTGCCTTCCCCCAGATCTCATTTGCCACTTTGTGCATCAGCATTGTGGTCTCCTTAGCTGTGAGCCTTAGGGTTATTGTAAGTGCTTTTTGGTATATTTTTGTGTGTAGAGAGAGTTTTCTCAGTTAGTTCCCCTTCCTCCTCGTAAACGCTTGTTCATCGGTTACAAAAAAAAATGTTTTTAGTTTTGTGAGGTAGTTATTGTGTAGGCCATTCCCTGTAGTGTGTGTGTGGTCAGTAGTGTGTTTGGGTTTGTTAGGTGTGGCTGGTTTTGTGTTAGAATGTCTGAACAGCCGAAACCTGCTTTCAGAAAATGCACAGAGTGTGGCCATAAGCTTTCACTGGCGGATGGTCACACTCTGCATGTTGTTTGCCTGGACGTAGCCCATTTATCCGCCCAGTGCACTGTGTATGCTGGATTTAATCCGAGGGCCCTGAAAGGCCTACTTCCAGCTTCCACTTTGGACTCTTCAGCCTTGGCCTCAGCTTCTGCAACTACCGCCCAACCCCCACCCCCTCAGGCTGGGACTCGCCGTCCCACTAGACCTGCTGAAGGGAATGCAAAAGGGAGAGACAAAAGACATAAGGATACAGATAGAAGGAGAGACAGAGAGAAGAAAGGGGATAGACCCTGTAAACGGTCTCCAGATTGGGAGTCCTTCCCTAGCCCGCCTTCCAAGGTATCGAGACCTGTGTCTCCTCTGCTCCACTCCCCCAGATTCTCCTCTGAGCCGACGGAGCTTTCGGAGCTGAGGCCTTCCTCCAGATCCTCCCAACGACCAGCCAGATCCGAGTCTGTCGCTTCCTCGCACTCGACTCGGAGTCTCTCTTAAATGGATATGGACAGGATGATGAGGAGATTTATTCTGACCCAAATCCCGATGGGAGTTTTGCCAGGCCCCTCTCCTTCTCTAGGGGGGACCTCCATGCTATTCTTTCATCCGATTTCTCCTTCCCCGATCTGGCTTGCAGTTTTGGGGTTTATGGATCCGAGGATTCGGCGCTGATGGTTCCTCCAACCTCGACTTTGGCGATTACCTTGAGTTCCTCAGATCCGACCAGTTCGGATCCATGCAGCTCTCTGGGCCGAGGACGGGGAGTCAGACCCGAAGGGATGGAGGAGTCTTCGGCTCCAACTTTGTCGGATCCGAGCCGTTCCTTCGGAGCTCCGGCTACCCTAGCCTTGGCCCCGATCCTCACGGCAGACCCGGGGAGAGCTTTCTCCTTGTTGGGTGCTAAGGAGGTGCGCTGTCCGGCATTCGATGTGGTGGAGAGGGTTCTCTCCCAAGGATCGAGACCCCAGCCTATTTTCTTGGATTCCACCCAGACTCCCTCGGATTTGGTTAAGACTCCCTTCAGCTTGTCTCGGGGCCAGCCCGTGCTAGAGGAGCCCCAGGTGGTTCCCCTGTAGGAATCCCCCGTGACTCACGAGCCCTCTTCAGAGAGTCCCACTGAAGAGGGTCCTCGTAAGCAAATGTGCAAAAGGAGGCACCTGGACTTCCCTGAGTCCCTTACAGAAGACACTGATTTTAGATAAAGGAGAAGGTTCCCCCAGGTCACCTCCCAAGGAGGTCTCCTTTGGAGACATCATGGAAATCCTCCACCAGAGTGGAGGGTGGTCAGCCCCAAAACCTTCTACAAATGAATCAGTGTTCCTGGAGGCTTTTGGCACTGGCCCATCTATGCCCTGGGTGTCCCTGCTGGCGGATCCCTTAGTGGATCTTATCACCACGTGGGCATGGAAGGAGCCTGACACCATAGAGTTGATACCTAAATGCCCGGACAAGATTTTTTCTCCACCCTCGGACTGACAGGCATGGTATAAGGGATCCCCTGTGGACACTATGGTGGTTGCAGCAGCCACCAAGAGGGATCTGACTCAAGAAAGTTCCTCGGTCCACCCTCCGGACAAGGAGTCCAGGATGATGGATCGATTTGGGAAGCGAGTATATTCTTCAGCAACGTTTTCCATCCGAGCACTGAACTACATGGCACATATTATACGACTGCAGTGAGACCTAGTCATGGAATTAGCTGTGTCACTCCCAGAGTCTTTGTCGCAGTAGGACAAGCGTCTGTTCTCTGTGAAAATGTCGACTCTGAAATCTGTATTAAACATGCCCATGTGCCTCTTTTCCCATGCTATGGAAGGAGCAGCTAGGGTGTCTGGGACCTATGTAGCTATGAGGCTCAGACTGTGTTAGTTTGCTGACCCCTTCAGGGTGTCTTTTATGAATGCTCCCTTCGATGGTTCTTCTCTTTTTGGGAAGACCGTACGTGACACCCTTGTCCAGAGTGAAAAAAAAAAAAAACGGGAAGACTTTGCCGTCGGAATCTGCTTCTCCAGTCCTCAAAGATCCTTTTCCAGGAATCAGAGAGGGCAAAAGAAGATGTGGTTCCAGGAATCACAGTTTTCCCGGGACTCTCAGGACAACTCGTCCCCTAGAGGCAGACGGGGACATGATAGATATCGTCCCAGAGGCAGAGGGGGTCCGAGGAACTTTGGGTGTAGGGAGCCCTTCTCGGACAGGCCCGCACAGCAGGCCCTGAGGGGTTGCCTGACTGTCCTACTCTGGAGGCAGTCGGGGGAAGATTATCATTGCACCCAACGGCGTGGGAGTCCATAACTGTAGATCATTGGGTGCTTCAAATAATATCCAGAGGTTACACCATCCCGTTTGTTGCTCCCCCAATCCAACCAAAGCGCCTCCCCAGATGTTCCACCCGCTCAAAGGGAGACGGCAGCCCTAGAGGTTTCCAAGCTGCTTCAAAAACGAGACATCGAACCGGTCTCCCCCGATCAGTCCGGGTCAGGCGTTTACTCCAGGTTCTTTTTAGTGCCAAAAAAGATGGGGGACCTCAGACCCTTTTTGGATCTGTCAGCCTTAAACCTGGCTGACCCCTAACAGAAATTCCTTACGGTCACTCTGCAGTCAATTCTACCTTATCTTCGAGAATGCGACTGGATGTGCTCGAAAGACCTCCAGGATGCTTACTACCACATTAAGATTCATAGAAGCTCCAGGAGATTCCATCGCTTCCGGCTGGGAGCCACTCATTTCCAGTTCAGAGCCCTACCCTTCAGTCTCACAACAGCCCCCAGGGTGTTTACCAAGGTAATGGCAGTCGTAGCGGCAAACCTGAGGCTTCAGGGGATTCAGGTATTCCCTTACCTAGACAATTGGCTCCTCACTGCTTCCACCAAGTGTCTTCTTTGCCAAGCCAGGGGCTCCTTCCTTCATCTTGCAGACCTGCTCGGGATTATGATCAACGTTCCAAAGTCCCTCTTGGACCCAGTACAGATCTTGGACTTTATCGGAGCACGGCTGGACACCCTTCAACTGAAAGTCTTTCTAACTCCAGACAGGGTCCAGAGTCTAAGGGCTCATGTATCAATAATTCTTGGCCCCAGGTTACCGAAGCAGCTGACATTCTCAGATCCTTGGGCTCTGTGGCTGCAGCAATTTGTATCCTCCACCTGTGTGCGTCTTCACATGCGTGTTCTACAATGGACTCTAGCCATACAGTGGTCTTGGCTAGATCTCCCCATGGAATACCCAGTTCAAATCAGCAAAGCCTGCAGAGCATCACACCTGTTGTGGGTCCAATCCCCGGAGATCGTAGTGGGACACCCATTTATTCCGCCCACAGCCCAAGCCACAGTGACCACGGATGCCTCCCAGCTCAGGTGGAGGGGCATTATCTGGGGAGAATGGTCCAAGGCACGTGGTCCTAGATCGATACCAGATTGCACATCAGTGTTCTGGAGATGAGAGCAGTGCTTTTAGTGTTGCAAGCCTTCCACATTGTTCTTCCTCCGGGGACTATTGCAATTCAGTCAGACAACATGTCGGTTGTCTGGTACATCAACAAACAGGGAGGAACCAGATCTTACCTTCTGTGTTGCGAGGCCATGAGAGTATGGGAGTGGGTGATCTCCACCAGTCTGTTTCTTATTGCAACGCACATCCTGGGAAACTCCAAAATTTTAGCGGACATATTGAGTCGGGCTATTCTAATGTCATACGAGTGGTCTCTGAAACTATCGATAGTGGAGGAGATCTTCCTTGCATGGGGTCAGCCTTGCTGCAATCTCTTCGCATCTCCTTCCAACATGAAGTGCAGCGAGTTCTTCGCTCTGATTCCCTCACCAGGGGACCCCCCACCCCCAGAGATGCTGTAGTCCATGCTTGGCCTCCCGGGTTGCTGTACGCTTATCCCCCTTTACCACTCATTCTGAAGTTTCTTCAGAAAGCTTGCCGACTGGGGTGCAAAGTGATCCTCATTGCCCTGTTCTGGCCTCGTCAAGTCTGGTCCCCTTCCTCTGGTCTTGTGTTCTAGCTCCTCCTTGGATTCTAGATCCCTGCCCGGATCTCATTTCTCATCCCTCGGGCACCTGCAACTTTCCCACCCTCCTTCCACCAAACCTTCTCATGTGATATTCATGTGTGGTTTGTTCAACGTTGAGTTGCTGATTGGTTTGAGTTGCAGCAAGCTGGATCTGAGGGAAGGCAGGAGATGGTGGTGGGTTATGGGTAAGTGGGAGGAGCTTGGAGCTCGGAGCAGATGCTTGTAAAGTTGCCGGCTCGGATCCGATATGGATCCGAATACCCACAGTTTGCAGAAAAATGAAGTATAACTAATTGGATGGAACGTTACGGGGAGTACATAACTTCTTATCTGAAGTAGCTAACTTAATTTGTGCAGCAACCTATGGGTATCTGATCCGACCCGGCAGTTTTCAACAGCTTAGATCCAAGCTCCTAGCTCTCCCACTACCCATAAACCCCTGCCAACCCTGACTGACCTCATATCTAGTTTGCCACTCTTGTTGTCAGCAGCTGGATTCTCGAGGTCCGTCGTTAGCGAATTTCTGAGAGAGAAAAATAGAAACATTTTTACTTTTTTTCTGTACTTTTGGTGTGAGTACCGTGTGTTAGGTCCGTACCTGTTTCCCTTAGCTTAAATCTTCTTTAGTTTATATATTTTTCCCTCCCTCTCCCTCGCTGGTTCGTTAGGGTCTGTGTGTGTGTGTTGGGGCCTAGCGTGTGTGTTTCTTTTGTTTAAAAATGTCTGAGGCCCCAAAACCTATCTTTTCGAAGTGCACCGAGTGTGGCAATAAGCTTTCACCGGCTGATGGCCTCACTCTGTGTGTTCTGTGCCTTGGGGTTGGACACCTTTCCTCTGGGTGTACCATCTGCGCGGCGTTCAACCCCAGGGCACTCAAGGACCGGAGATCCAAGCTGATCCTGGCGGGTCTGTTGCCCCCAGATTCAGCTTCGGCCTTCGGTCCTATGGTGGCTACCTCCGCGGCTACGGCGGTGGCCACTTCTGCCTCTCTCCACCCGGCTGGGACTCAACCTCCCGCTGTAGGCCTGGAGGAGAGGGAGGTCAGGAAAGACAAGAGGAGGGAGAAGCACCACAAGCGGAGGGCCAAGGCCTCCACTTCGGCTCCAGGGCTTCCCGGTCTCCTCCTTCTCGGATCCGGTCCCCTTGTTTTTCACCGGGTCCTGAGGAGGAGGAGACCCGATCTCCTTTGAGGTCATTGAGGCGGCACTCCTGTCCCGCCTCGGTGGCCTCTTCGACATCTACACGCAGCCTTTCCGACGCAGACTTGGACCGGATGATGCGAAGATTCCTCCAGGCCCAACTGCAGATGGGAGTGCTCCTGCCTCCCCCTCCTCCGGGGGGGGGGCGACCCCTTTCTTTGCCCCAATAGCTCCTTCTCCGTCCCGCTTCCCGGGTTCGGAGCCTTCGGAGCCGGGCAGCCTTGGAACCGGGGGTGGGTTGGTGCCGACAGTCTCGGGTACTCTCGGCGCCGACTCTTCCCTCGAGCCTGTCTGGTCTGTTTTTGTCGGATTCGAGCTCTCGGAGCCAAGGGCTGAGCTTCCGATCAGAGGGTTTCAGTATGCCTTCGGCACCGTCCAGGTCGGAGCATACTGGGCCTACGGATCCGATTGCTTCGGCGCCGGCCCCAGTCCGCCTGTTGGATCTGAGTGAGGGTCCGCTCTCAGATCCCAGAGAGACCGGCTCTCCCTCGGCGTTCGACGTGGTGGAGAGGGCACTGTTGACTGCTTCCAGGCCCCCGGTCCTTGCCACAGCTCCACCCCGCACTCCTTCTATGTTGGGTCCGACTTCCATCACCCGGCCCCAGGGACAGCCTGCTTCAATGTCCCAGGTCGTTCCCCTGGAACGGGATGTTGCTGGTGAGGCCTCCTCGGACAGCCCCCCCCCCCCCCGAGGAGATCCCCCACAAGCGGAAGTGCAAGAGGAGGCACTTGGACTCCCCCGAGTCCTTGACCGAAGACACAGATTTGGAGGAAGGGGAAGGTCACCCCCCCCCCCCGAGGATGTCCCCTTTGGAGACATCATGGAAATGCTCAGGATCAGAGGGGGGTGCTCTGCCCCAAAGCTGACCTCTTGAGTCCCTTTTCCTGGAGGTGTTTGAAGCAGACCCTTCTACCACTTGGGTGTCCCCTCCGGCTGTCCCCCTGGTGGACTTGATTACCACCAGGGTGTGGAAGGAGCCGGACACTGTGGAGCCAGTCCCGAAGTGCCCTGTCAGGATCCTCAGTCCCCCTGCCGATAGGCCCCATTGGAGCAAGGGTCCTCCGTAGATACCATGTTGATGGCGGCGGCCACTAAGAAGGAACTAGCTCAGGAGAGCCCCTCTGTCCACCCCCCGGGCAAGGAGTCCCGAGCGATGGACCACTTTGGGAAGCGGGTGTTTAGTTCAGCGTCCTTCTCGGTGAGGTCACTGAACTATCTGGCACACGTTATCTGGCTGCAGCGGGATCTTATTAAGGAATATGCTGCGTCACCCCTGGAGTCCATGTCGGCGGAGGACAAACAACTGTACTCCACCCGTATGGCCACTCTTAGGTCCATTTCTAATACTTCTATGCGGCTACTATCCCATGCCACGGAAGGAGCCGCTAGAGCCAGTCGAGCAGGTCTCATGAGGCATCAGGCCTGGCTCCGGCATTGTGATTTCGCAGAACCCTTCAAGGCGTCCTTCGCAAATGCCCCTTTTGGTTCGCGACACCTTAGTCCTGAGCGAAAAGAACAGGAAGACGTTGTCTGCCATCGGAGTCCGCTTCTCTGCTCCCCAGAGGTCCTTCTCCAAGAACCAAAAGGGACAGAAGAAGTTGTGGTTCCGGAAGTCGCAACAGTCCCAGTCCGCTCCGGACCCCCAGTCCTTCCGTGGCAGAGGAGGACAGGGAGGATGCCGCCCTAGAGGCAGAGGGGGCCCGAAGAACGTTGGGTCCAGAGAACCTTTCTCTGACCGGCCCACGCAACAGCCCTGAAGGGTTGCCCGACTGCTCCACTCTGGAGGCAGTCGGGGGGGGTGTTTCTCGAGGCACCTGGCAGCTTGGGAGTCCATTACGACAGACCGCTGGGTGCTTCGCATCATATCCAGAGGTTACCAGATCCCCTTCTCTTGCCCTCTTCTCTTCCCCAAGCACCTCCCCGATGTCACACCCAATCAGAAGGAGGTCGCAGCTGCGGAAATCCAGCAGCTCCTAGAAAAAAGAGCCATCCAACACGTCCCCCCAGACCAGCTTGGATTGGGTTATTACTCCAGGTTCTTTTTGGTGCCAAAAAAGACTGGGGACTTGAGACCAATCCCCGATCTCTCCCTCTTGAACCTGTCAGTAACCAAAGAAAAGTTCTAGATGGTCACTCTTCAATCCATTCTCCCCCTATTACGGGAGAACGATTGGATGTGCTCGATAGACCTCAAGGTTGCGTACTACCACATTCTAATGGACAGACGATCCAGGATGTTTCTCTGTTTCCGGCTAGGGGCCAGTCATTACCAATTCAGGGCTCTTCCCTTTGGTCTCACCTCAGCCTCCAGGGTGTTCACCAAAGTGTTAGCAGTGATAGCGGCCCACCTGAGACTTCAGGGAATTCAGGTTTTTCCGTACCTGGACGACTGGCTCCTGACCACCTCAACAAGGCATCTACTCTGCACAGCCAGGAACTATTTTCTTCGCCTTGCTCCCTGGCTAGGGATCACAATAAATATGGACAAATCTGCTCTCACCCCGACTCGGGTCATAGATTTCATCGGGGCCAGGTTAAATACGATCAATCTTGTAGCCTTTTTAACTCCAGAGCGACTTCGAACCCTGAGGCTTCATGTGCGGGCCATCCTTCAATCTTCAGCTCCTCCTGCGGAATTCGTCCTGAGGGCTCTAGGCTCAATGGCAGCGGCAATCAATTTGTTGCCAATGGCACGTCTGAACATGAGGGTCTTACAATGGACCCTCCAAGTCCAGTGGTCTTTTCATCACTACCCTCTGAGTCATCCCATTCCCCTGAGCAGGGCTTGCAAGAGGGCTCTCGTGTGGTGGCTGCAATCTCCAGACCTCCGCACGGGACGCCCCTTCTCTATGGCCCCTCCCCTTGTCATGGTGACCACGGATGCCTCTCTCCTCTGGTGGGGGGGCACTCTTCGGGCAGGACTGTCCAAGGCTCGTGGAACGATATGGAGAACTCCTTGCTTATCAATGTCCTAGAGATGAGGGCAGTGCTGTTAGCGTTGCAAGCACTTCACGACCTTCTTCCTGTAGGGACAATTGCGATCCAGATGGACAACATGTTGGTTGTCCGGTACATCAACAAACAGGGGAGAACCAGGTCTTACCCACTCGGTCGAGAGGCCATGAAAGTGCGGGAATGGGCTATCTCCACCAACCACTTCCTCATTGCAACGCACATTCCGGGATGGTCCAACATCCTGGCGGACAGACTCAGTCGCACCATCCTTTCCCCTTAAGAGTGGTCCCTCAATCCGCATGTAGCGAAATCAGATTTTTGCCAAGTGGAGGCAGCCCTGTTGCGAACTTTTCGCCTCTCCCTCAAACACCAAATGCAACACCTATTTCGCTTTAATTCCCCAAGTCGGGAAAGCCCCGAGAGACGCTCTGGTGCATGCTTGGCCTCCTGGTCTGCTTTATGCTTATCCACCTCTCCCCCTGATGCTAAAGTTTCTACAGAAAGCCAGTCGGTTGGGGAGCAGAATTATCCTCATTGCCCCATTCTGGCCTCGTCAAACCTGGTCTCCTTACCTTTGGTCTCATCTGGTGAATCCTCCTTGGATTCTAGATCCCCTCCCGGATCTGATTTCCCACCCTCTGGGTCTCCCAATCCCGAACCTGGACAGCCTCAAGCTCACAGCTTGGCTGCTCCAGTTCCACTCCTAGCATCTCTTTCCCAGTCAGAACTATTCTAGTAGCAGCCCACAAGCCTTCTACTAGGAAGATTTACAGTAGCAAATGGAAACGTTTCTCTATTTGGGCGGAACGTCAAAACCTGGATCCCTTCACAGCTTCTTTACCTGCTGTGTTAAACTTCTTATCAGGTCTATTTGACCAGGGAGCTAGCTGTTCCACTGTCAAGGTGCAACTAGCAGCTGTCTCTCACTATCATGTTGGACAGGATCTGCGTCCCTTGATCACTTCAAAACTGTGCAAGACCATTCTGAAGGGCACCTTCTTACTCAGACCTCCGGTAAAGGAAGTGGTACCTCCGTGGGATTTGACATTAGTGCTTCAGGCTTTGACAGCTTCCCCCTTTGAGCCTGCAGCTTCAGTGGATCTCAAGTATTTGTCTTGGAAGATGGCCTTTCTCGTCGCCATCACCTCGGCTAGAAGAGTTTCTGAAATTCAAGCCCTTTGTGTGAAACCCCCGTATCTAACCTTCCACAAGGATAGAGTTTACCTCAGGACCAATCCCTCCTTTCTCCCTAAGGTTGCTTCCGAATCGCATATCAATCAGTCCATTAACCTGCCAGTTTTCTTTCCTAATTACCAAAACAAAGGAGAATACAAACTACACTCTTTGGATGTGCATAGACAACTTCGATTCTATATTCACAGGACATCTGGTCACAGGCAATCCAACCAGTTGTTCGTCTCCTTTGCCAAAATTAATTCGGGTAAATCGGTATCTAAAGTCACATTGTTTCGATGGATCTCGCAATACATTCTTTTGGCTTATGAAAGTTCTGGTAGGCCTGCACCTCAGGGAGTCCATGCCCACTCTACCCGATCTATGTCTACCTCTGCTGCTTTTAGATCCAGGGTATCCTTAGATGATATTTGTTCAGGTGCCACTTGGGCCTCATCTCATACCTTTATCAACCATTATAAGCTGGATATTATCTCCAGAGGGAGAGCATCCTTTGGCTCTGCAGTACTCCGGAACATCCTTCCTTGATGGCCGCCCAAGGTTCAGGTAGCTGGGGACTCTCTCCCATAGGTTGCTGCACAAATGAAGTTAGCTACTTCAGATTAAGAAGTTATGTACTCACCATAACGTTCCATCTGAGTAGATAAACTTCATTTGTCAGCAACCGTCCCCCCCTCCTTCCCCCTGACCTTCGATTGTTCACATTTGTTGTCTTCAGAGATAATCTTTGAAATTGATAAATCTGTAGTAGTTGCTGCTTGGGGGCAAACTTGATCTGAGGTCAGTCAGGGTTGGCAGGGATTTATGGGTAGGGGGAGGAGCTAGGAGCTCGGATCTAAGCTGCTGAAAAGTGCCGGCTCGGATCCGAAGTTGGATCCGATACCCATAGGTTGCTGACAAATGAAGTTTATCTACTCAGATGGAACGTTATGGTGAGTACATAACTTCTTATTTTTGTGTGGTTGAACACTGTTGACATTCTTCTTTACAAATTTCCGCATAAGGCGACAGTTAAGGGGGGGGGGGCATCAGGGGGTTGCTTTTTGTAATTCTAATGTGCAAATGTGCTTGAGAAAAATAATCACAGGGAAGCAACATTTACAACATTATAGTGTTGGTACTCTTTCCTTATACCTGATAGTAACAGCTGAGTAAAACACAAAGAATATGTAGATGGTAATCAGTGATGGGGGGAGTGGGGGTTGCCCAGTATTAATCCATGAGGTGGTGGTAAAGAATGTCTTGGTGTAACTTTATACTCTTGATGTGAATACTGCACAACTCACACCATTAATTATTGCATTTAAACCTTTAGCTACTATTTTTATTCTTTCTGTGTTTTCCTTTCTGTATATTTAGTGAGTGGGCACATTTAGGGGGAAAATGGTTCTCTCAACAGCTGTACTTAAGTGGTTAATGTCTGGTGTGCTGCTGAAGTGTTATGATGTTTTGCTATGTTAGTAATTTACTTTATTGTATTTATTTAGCTAACCTTTGTTGATCAGATTAGCCCCATTAGGCTAGCGGCCTCTTTTCAGGGGAAACCCGAGGTGGAATTTATACTACTGGGGAAATTTGGCCAGGGCATTGGGGAACTTCCCCTGCCCTTTTCAGTAGGTATCTCCACCTTAGCTACCACCAGCTCCAGCAGATGGGACCTCTGTTTAATGTCTCATCTGAAGGATGACACTGCAGTGCATCATAAGTGGTGTGCTGCTCTCCTGAATGTGTCGGCATTTGATTGACCTTTTGTGAGAATAGAACCCATAGTCTTCTGCACCAAAGATGATTGTGCTACTTGTGCCACTGACAGCCGCATACATCACCACATGTTGTATTAATAATAGTACCACATATTTTCTCTATTTGTATTAGTATCATTTTCCTGTAAATGTTCACAAAATGAAATTGTTTTTATTCTTTTTTTACCTTTAATTATTTGTTAAATTACTATATTGTCACATTTGCTTTATTTTAACTATTCTAAACCAATTCTGCTGCAACTTCACATGTAAAATATTTGTGAAAATCTACCATTCTACTAGGTATGTGCCGAAGCTTTTTCACCACTTTTTTTTTTTTTTTTATAAACTTGTAACTTGTACCATATAGTTATTAAGTATGTACTGGAGCTTTTCTCCCCGGGCCTCTGTTGAAAAAGGGCTTCGGCTTAGCCAGACACTCCCGGTCAACAAATGTAAAATAAATAAGTAAATAATTTTTGTTTGCATAAAATGTGTACAGTGAAAATGTAGTTCATATGCCATCAGCACTCATTTGGGGAGATCGGTATCCACATCTTTAAAAGGGGAAAAATTGTGTTGTGTATCAGTTCTGTGGTACAGAGGGATTAAGCATTTTCTGTAGCTGAGATGACCTGGGTTCATTTAGCATTTAGAGAACTTGAGGAGCTGATAAGAGAGAATGTATGGTTTGCAGAGTATGGATGGGGTCCAGTTGCTGCAGTGCTGAGGTTCTTCTGAATGTAACATTTGATCTGGAGTCCTGAGTATGGTGCAGAAGACCCAAGTTCTAATATCAAATCCAGTGCTTGTAGTTGTCCAGGGAAGATAGAAGTGAACAACCACTGCTGATTTGTCTAGCCAGGGTGGTAGGAGGCTACGTCTTGTTATAAGGGGGACACCTAGTGGATATACATACAGCGGCAGCTGAAGGGAACTCTGTAGATGTACACTTCCATTTATAAGGCAGCAGTGGTGGTGGTTGGAGGAGCTGTTGAGGGGAATGCTCCCAGGTGGAGGGAGAGAAGGCTACCTCCACAGGACCAGCAGCATGGCCATGTCCTGTCAAATCTTTCTTGCCTTGTATTGTAGACTTGATAGGGATTTCCAGGTGAGAATAACATGGCCATAGGACACTCCCTTAGCTCAGAAATGCAGTGCTCCTGTAAGCTCAGAACTAACAGAGCCATTAAATACTGGTAGTGGAGTCATAAGCAAGAGCCTTGGGATAGGGGCAAAAAATGTAGCACTTGATAATCGGTATGTCTTTTCACCACCAAACTGTTGAAGGTAGAGTTCATAGTGCTTATACTTGAACGTGGCTCATTTTTGGGAGATATTGTGGGCTGCTTGTGGCTTTGTGGGCATACGTGTCAACTGCCAAGAATGGATCTAGTATTGTTAGACATTTCCTTGACTGGCAACCCTTGAATGAAGCAGCTTTGGAGACCGGGGGAGTCAATTACACATTTGTCATTGGATCACTGTTACAGTATTTATTAATATTGGGAATTTGAAAGGGGTAAAATAGTCAATGCAAGAAAGTAGTATAGGTGTAAGAAGGGAGATAATGAAACTCACTAGGATCCTTAACTCCCAGAAAGCAGTCAAGAATGTGTGGGTCTTCTCCATTTCTAATGATGGTAGGAAGGGTAACTTGATGCCTTAATAACTGGGAGATCATTAGAAGACAGAAATGGGTTCTGAAAATGTTATCGTTACCAACCGTAGGAAATGTCAGCCATTCCTCCTGTGCCAAAAGTCCAGGTGTGCTTTATATTTCTATATTCAGAAGATCTTACTGCTGCAGTGGTAGAAACTGTACCAAGACGGGAACAGATCAGCCAGCTCCATGGTGTAGAGGAATACAGCCCTGACTATGACACAGAAGACCCAGGTTAGATTAAACAGCCCCATGTGCCTGTGGGAACTGTCTGGAGAGCATGAGAGTGAGCAGTCAGTGTCAACTGACATATGCTGAGGGGAGGAAGGCAGGCTTAACTTTCCACATGGGAGATAGCTAGCAAGGATCATTAAGTATTGAACCCTGTGGAGTTAGCACCTACCAGGAATGAACTGTCAAGTGTGTTTGCAATGTAAGCTGAAGGGAATTTGATGGACAGGGATAAGCTTTCCTTGGAGGACAGCAGACAGCTACAGAAGAGCTTAGAAAAGTTGCTGGGCTGAAGGGGGAGGGGTGTTCATAAGTTCATAGGTTCATAGGTTTATACTAGGCTATCTGCCCCAAGGCATTTATAAGCCTAGCTCGAATTTTTGTGACTTATGCCACCCCTTATATGAAAAAATACTGTACCCATTAGTTTGTTGTGCCTCTGTCCAGCAGTGACACAGAGATGATTCCCGGGGTAAACCTACGATCTCCCATCCACAGGTCAAGATTTCTCTTGAACAGAGCCAGCGAGGTGCTCTGCCTGACATGGACCGGGACTCTATTCCACAGCATAGGGAGTCTCTGAGTGATAAATCTATCCCTCCAGCACATCCTATTTATATCCGTGCTAAGGTTTAAGTCGCTTGCTCTAGTGGTTTTGGTGGATTTGGATTTTTTGAGGTGGAGCATGTCCATTAATTCCGGGTTGGACATGGCCTTGTATGTCAGGCACGTCACCTCTGAGCAGACGGTATGCGACTGAATAGAGCTGGAGTTTCTTCAATCTGGCAGCATATGACAGATTTTGGAGTCCCTTTATCCTTTTGGTGAGAAACTTTTGGAGTCTCTCCAATTGCTGCAGATGTCGGGCGAGATACATCCCGAATGGGGCATTGTACTCTATCATTGGTCTGATAAGTGAAGAGTACAGGGGAACAATGACCTCACTAGATCTGGATGTGAATCCCTTCATGATCAGGTGGGCAATGTAGAAGGTCTTTCTAACCACTTTAGCAACGTGAGTGTCAAAAGAAAGGCCACTGTCAACCTGGATCCCCAGGTCCCTGATAACCTCTTCTGTGCTTAGTGGATTGCCACCTATATGGTAGCTTGGGATTACCTTGTTTTTCCCGAAGGGTATGACTATACATTTTTTGGCGTTTAACTTCAGGCCATGGCTCTGGCACCAGCTATCTGTTTCAGTGAGTCCCTTCTGAAGGATATCCGTGTCCGATGCACTTTCCACTATGGCCCAGTTTGCAGTCGCCTGCAAACTTTGTCAGCCAAAGTCCTCCCATGTTGGCCTGTACTTCTGAGAAGTAGATGCCGAACAATACGGGGCCAAGGACCGAGCCCTGTGGGACACCACTTGTGACCGGCTTGGAGTCCGACATAGCCAGCAACTCTAACCCTGTGGGTTCTGTCCTTAAGCCAGTTTGCAACCCATCTTGTGACATATGGGTTTACATTTAAGCTGGTAAGTTTTTCTACAATACCCGAGTGGGGTATTGTGTCGAAAGCCTTTGCAAGGTCAAGGTAGGCTGTATGGACTGCCTTCCCTCATCAATGGCCTTGGTGACTGTTTCGAAGTAGTCGACCAAGTTCAAAAGGCATGATCTTCCCTTGACAAAGCCAAACTGGGTCGGGTCCAATGTCTGCAAGTCCCCTATATCTTTGTTTATGAGCTCCATTATGATCCTCTCCATAGCTTTGCAGACTAGACTTGTTAAGCTTATGGGGCGGTAATTACCAGGGTCCGTAGAGGCACCGCCTTTGTGGAGTGGGACCACAGTTGCCGTACGCCACTCCTTGGGCACGTATCCTGTGGTAAGGCTGAGATTAAACAGCTGCCTTATGTGCGGGTTTAATTCCTCATTTAGCTCGTGTAGCACACAGCCGGGGACACCATCCGGTCCCATTTAGCTTTAGAGAGAGCAGCTTTCACCTGCGCATTTGAGATGTCTGGAAGGCTACACTCCGCTGGGATAGTTATCTCTCCTTTAGGCAGGCAGAGGGGGGTGAAGTTTGCACTGAACCTGTCTGCCAGTATGTTGGCAATGTCTGTGGGTTCAGTGATTTTTGTATCATTTTGGACTAATTCTGAGCATATCTGGGAGTTTCCACCCAGGTTCCTAACATAGCTGAAAAGGCCTTATGATTGTCCTTTGAATCCATGGCAATTTTTCTCTCAAAATTGGCCTTAGTTGATTTTATGAGTGCTCGTATTTTTTACTAATAATGATCAGGGGTGACTTTCCTTTTATGGATTTTGTTCTATCATGTAATAGCTTTCTCCTCTTATTGTAAAGTTTGTTAATGGCTGGGGTCCACCAGACTGGACGTTTGCCCTTTGTGGAAAGAGTCTTGGTTTTATTTGGGATTGCCTGATCCATGCAGTCCTGGAGGTGTTCATAGAAGGCATTTGTAAGGGCTTCCGCAGCTTGGGTTGTGGTTTCCACTGTCTCAGGGGCCTTGAAGGATACCACACCAGTCTTGAGTAGTGTGAAGTTTGCTTTAGAGAAGTTCTTCACTGTGGTCTTTTTGTTTGGGGTGGGGGCGGGATGTGGATTTCCCGTGGGATTAGTTTATGATCAGATCCCACCAATGAGGGATATACTTCCGTGTGGAGCATTTTGTCCCCATATTTGTGATAATGAGATCTAGTATATTTTCTCCTCTCGTGGGAACAGTGACTAGCTGTTCCATGGCATTTGAATTTATGAACTCCAGGAACCGTTGGGCTAGAAAGTTAGGGCTTGAGTAATGTTCCCAGTCTATATTCGGTAGTTAAAGTCACCCAATATGATGGTGTTTGGAGATACATTTATACCTCCAGTGTCTTCAGGAAGGCTGTGTGGGGTTCCTGAGTTTGAGAGGGTGGCCTGTAGCATGCTACAATTTGTAGAGCATTTTGCCTATGGTTAGTTGCACCTGGATGGTTTCCAAGCTTAGTGCGTTGCCACCAACCTGGAGGTGTGGGTATCCTTTATGAATATGGATACACCCCTCCTTTTGTGGTGTGGTCCGGGTTTTGGGGCCGAACGCATGATATGAGGTAAAACCTAATAGTGCCGGGGTGCTCTCAGGAGCCTTGAACCAGGTTTCAGTTACAGCACAGACATCGATGTTCTCCATACTGAGAAGGGCCTCGAGTGCGTGCATTTTGAGATTTAGACTTCTGGCATTGAGCAGCATTACCCTCAGTTTCTTTCCATTTTTGTTTTCTAGGGTGGTAGGTTTAGAATTTGAGCCTTGCCTAAAAAAGGCACTATGGGGGTGGCAAGAGCCTTAGCCAATATCCGGAATCCCATGGGTGACAGGTGCAAGACATCCCTTGCGAAGCAGAGTGGCTTGTCAAGCATGTCATCCCAGACAGACAGACACTGGATCCCCTTTGAATGACACCAGACATTAAGCCAATTGTTAAAGCTGATCATCTTGTCTCTATATTGTGGCATCATTCTTGGTGAAGGAAGGATACTGCTCAGGGTTAGGGTCATACCTGCCTGGGCTACATAATCAGAGAGCTCCTCTATGTCTCTTTTCATGTAGTCCAGGGAGGGGTACGTCTCAGGTCGTTCACACCAGCATGGACAATGACTGTGTCATATTTGTACTTGCCGTGGAGTGACCCGAGTGCTTGTGTTATGTGGCGGATTCTAGCGCCCGATAGGCAGCTTACTGTGACCCTCTCCTTGTTCAGCCTGGTGAATGGGACGTCAGTGTGTCTGACTATGGAGTCACCTATGACAAGTATGTTTGGTGTTGTATTTGGCCTTAAGGGCTTGGTAGGACACCCCACAGGACCACCGAGCTGGCTTTCTCTTTACCACCCTACTTTTGTGTCAGAGAAAGAAAGGTTATAGGGGATTTCTGGGTAGGAACAAATGGGTCTTGGGTCTCTCTCCTAGCCTTGGAATGTCTGGCTTCCATCCCCATTTAACAAATAGGTTGATTGGGAGTATGAAGGAGGACAGATGAGGTCCTGGGTGAGGGAAAAAGACAAGAACAAAGATAGGAGTTCTCCACAGGACTGTTTCAAGTGCCCTGCAAAGACTGGAGGCCTGTCATGGACTTTACAAGAGTCAGTACTTGTGTCACTATCCCAAAATTCAAAATGTTAACATTGCAGACCCTTTTACAACTCAGTTTGCCTGGAAGATAGCTTTGCAGTCACAGACTATTCCCTAAAGGTAATTTACATCCTGTCACAGTTAACTCTGTGGTGGATCAGTAAAGTCAGTCAGTGGCAGGTCCATACTTGTGGATATTACACCCGGGATATTTTACTGCAGTTGATAGACAGGTGTGGGGGTGGTCTCAGAAGTAGACCTGTTTGTTTCCTTATACAATAAGTAGCTGAAGAAGTTCTGCTTAAGAACACCAAATGGGATAATAGATGACGTCTACAGGTGGATAAGTCGCATCCTGTCTGCATTTTCTCCATTCTCCCTAATTCCCTTGATGATTAGAAAGCGAGGGTGGAGGTACCAGAGATGCTGTTGATTGCACTGTTTTCACCTAAGCAACACTGGATTATCCTCCTTGTGGAGAATCCCCACATGCTGCCTGTGCAAATGGATTTTATACTCAAGAATAAGGGTGCTGTCATACACCCCAGTATGCGTAGACCTTACAGCTCAAAGTCCAGATTTACATTTTGTTGATCGGGTGAGTCCTACTAGGCCTATAACCTCTTTAAGGGTAGATGTAGGGTGATAGTCATGCATGCTCTTTTCCTCTAGATAACAGCGGGCAGCTGCTACTGGAGGAAAAACAACAAGTGTGGCAGAAAGGCAGACGGGGAAAAAAATGCAAGCCATGGTTTCAGCAGCTGTCTTAGAAAGGGAGAATAATGGAGGAAAAATAATGATGGTAATGGAAAGCTGATAATGGTACATTGGTGTTGGTAATGAGCAAGACAGAGCTGAAGGATTCTGCCACTTTCTGAGAAGTGGAGGCACTATGTCTAAAGGTTTCCCTGAGAGATGCTTATGTGGATTTAAACTTGGATGTTGCACAGAATCTTTTACCTAGTGAGGAGGGAGAAAAGGAATGACCAGGAGCAGGAAGAAGAATGGTGATAGAATAAGCATCAGAGCAACAAGGACATAATTGAGAGGCGGTGAGAGCTGAGCATGCCCATAGGTCAGTTGCAGCTTTAGTTACAGGTGGACAGGAGCAGATAGAAGGGTCTGTTTTTTAACGTTAGGGAAATACATCATCTTTTTTTCTGGATAATATTCAAAAATGCACTGCCAATAAATTAAGTTGATGGTTTTGGACACATTTAACCCCTATGGGGTACACTGTCTGTGAAAGATGTTACTTTTTAATACATTTGGGTAAAGGGTCATTCTGTGCAGTAATTTGAAGCTTTCTCTCTAGCACAGAAAATTATAAGTGATAGTTTTTTTTAAACACCTTTATTGAATTATCACTTGTGACACAGACACATTTACATTTGTATAAAATTAATCACCCTTTAACATAACAAACAATCTGATATCGTCAGTTTTTCATCTCGTCCTCATGTGGGTCCGGATCTGATCCATCAGATCCAACTTGGCTGCTATTAAGCTCATGCCAATTAAAGTAGCTCTTGGATACATCTCCTTACCCACAATGCATCTCTCCCTGTCACCTCCGATCTCATTTGCTGCTTCACGAAGACGTGGTCTGACCATCAAGCTCTTGGATTGTCAGGTTTTATTG
Source organism: Protopterus annectens (assembly GCF_019279795.1). Classification (NCBI taxonomy): domain Eukaryota; kingdom Metazoa; phylum Chordata; order Ceratodontiformes; family Protopteridae; genus Protopterus; species Protopterus annectens. The sequence continues at coordinate 470,011,017 of NC_056733.1, forward strand.
TGATAATAGTTTTTTTTCTGTATCTTTATATTTCCTTTCATTTTTGAGTGTTTACCCTTTTTTTTATCTCCCCTTAGTCTTTGATGCCCTTTTCATCAGTTACTGATGTTTTATTAGGTTGCTTTCACTCTCTCTCCCCTTGTATTTCCTGGTAGTAATCATTTTTTTGTAGGTTACTTCCTGACTCCCCTATACCTGTAGAGATATTCTTAAGTACTACCACTAGTAGTTTCATCTTCTTTTTCCCTCTCTCTGTCTCCTTCTTTCTCTCTCTGTATATATGTAAAACAGAGCCTGTCTTGCCTTGGTGTGTGTGTGTGTGTGTGTGTGTGTGTGTGTGTGTGTGTGTGTGTGTGTGTGTGTGTGTTCCCTTTGTTTCCATGGGGGGAGAAGCAAGACAAACCGGCAAACTTTAAAAAATGCACAAAGGGCGGTCACAAAATCCCCTTCAGTGACTCACACTTCCTGTGTGTTTGTCTAAGGCTCCTCCATCTACAATAAGATTGTGCCATCTGTCATTCCTTCAATCACAGGGCTTTGGTTGAAAGGAAGAATAAACTCATTTTGAGGGGCATGCTTCCGTCTGCTTTTGAAGAGGCTGTTTCTGGTAGTCATTCTAACTCTGTGACCTCTTCCAAATCTGAGTCGACTTACTGGAGCTCTGCTTCTTCCCTTTCCTTCAAAAGTGGTGACAGAGGAAAGAAGGGGCCTTCCTCAGCTCTGACAGATCCTTTGGACCCAAAAGCTAAGACTTCAAAATCTCCCACGTCTGTGGAATCTTTGACTCTATCAGAGACTTTGGTGCTGAGCACTCCTATGTTAGATCCAGTTTCTGTGGCTCAGAGTCTATTGAGTAAGGGTAGATCGGATCCACCAATGTCGGATCTGACAACAAGCCCATTTAAGCTGATTATGACACTCCTCAGGACTTGGTACTCCCCGACTTGCGATTTTTGTTCCTTCGAGGGTACCATCTCCAGTTTTAAGTAGACCAAAATCCCCATCAGCATCCTGTTCGTGAAGACATGGTACAGAAGATCTTGTTGGTGCAGGGCATCACCGAGTCCCCTTTGGCCTTGACCCATGCAGTTCTAGGTCTGCCCAAGCCATCTACACCCCCATTTCTTCCTCATCTGACTTCAGGGCAAGCTTCAGAGTCATTAGATTTGATACATGTAGTGCCTTTCAGCTCTGATCTGAAGATGTGCCTTTCCTCAGGTCAGACTTTTGCTCAGAGCTCTTGAGCCTTTTTGGAGCCAGAGAGTTCCTGGAGCCACAATGAATCTCACAAACCACTAGTGCACTCTACTCCAAGGCCTTTGGAGCAGTCGATGTGCCTCAAGGCTTGTGAGCAGGTGAGCTCAGCTCTGGCTTCTACCCTGGGTGAGTTGTCTTTTGGACTGGAGGGGACCCCGTCTCGAAAGCATGGCTGGTCAGAGCCGGAGTCATCCTCCACTCGGGTGCAGTCAGCCTTTTGAGCTCTGGAGAGGGCTATAGCTGCCACCACATCTAGAAAGTCGTCTGTCCCCTTGGATCCTCAGTCCCATCAAGGTACCCTGCCTTCTGACCAGGATCTTCCACAGGGACAGCAGGAGCTCAGGTGCCAGGATACCCATCTGGGTACCTCTGCTTCTTCTGATACCTCCCCAGAGTACCTCACTGAGGAGGTCCCTCAGAAGAGACTTTGCAAGAGGAAGCATTTGGACTCCATGGAGGAGTCAGCCATAGAAGACACCGACCTCAATGAGAGAGAAGGATCCCCATGGTCACCTACTGAGGATGTCTTCTTTGAGGAGAATCTGGAGACCCTGAAACAGAGAGGCAGCTGGCAGTCCTGTAATCCTTTGCCTGAGTAGTCTGTGTACCTGGCATTCTTTGGTTCCCGAAAAAACTAGGCAGGAAACCACTGGATAAAACACTTTATACAACAAGCAAAGCTTTCGGATACAATCCTTTGTCAATACTAAACATTACATAAAACCAGTCCCTTATATACAGGTCCAAATACGTCACATGACCTGCAGCCAAAAATCACATGACATAAAATTCACTTGACATAAAAATTTACTTAACAAGAATTGACATAAAAATTATCAAATAATAAATTAAACTCAACTAACATAGTTTAGATCTACTCATCTTAACTAAAATTGGTTTAAGACTAACCAGACTATTTAAGCCCGGTTTTAAATCACTAATAAGCCTCAAAATCCACTCATACTCTTTGATTTCTAAGTAATTATTTAGGTCTCCTCCCCTGGGTGTAGGTGTAACTGAATCAATAATCCTAAATTTAAAAGAATGCTGCCGACCATGTTCATCTATGTGTTTATATAATGCATTCCTTTCATAGCATCTCCTAATTTCTGATTTATGTTCCGTGATCCTATCCCTAAACCTGCGAGTAGTTTTACCTACATAAAACGCACTACATGCCACACACGTGGCCAGATAGACCACGTGAGTTGTAGTACAAGTCCCTGACACTCTAAACCTAAATGTCCTCCCATTGATAGGATGTACAAATATTTGTTGTTAAGGCCTCCTCACAAGGGTCCCTCTCCCTCATGGGACCTTAATTTGGTACTATGTCTAAATGTTCGGCCCCCATTTGAACCTGTAGCGACTTGTGATATTAAACTTCTATCTTGGAAAACTAGCTTTCTAGTGGTTATTACATTTGCAAGACAAATATCAGAAATCCAGGCACTATCGTCACAGCCCCTATATATATATATATATATATATATATATATATATATATATATATATATATATATATATATATATGATTTTTCGTAAAGACGGTGTCTCTTGGCGTACCAACCCCTCCTTTCTGCCTAAAGTTGTTTCACAAACAAATATTAATCAGGCCATACATTTGCCTGTTCTCTTTCCTAACTTCAGCAGCAAAGGTGAATATGTTCTACGTTGGTTGGATGTCTGTAGACAGTTACATTTCTAGTTGCATAGGACTAAAGAGTTTCGGAAAGCAAGTCAGTTGTTTATTGCCTTTGCAGGTCCTAGGAAAGGCCTACCAGTATCCAAAGTTCTTTTATTTACACCACGAACGGTATAAATCCTTCCAAACCTATTCAAGCTCACTCAACCAGGGCCATGGCCACATCCACAGTCTTTTAGACTAATACCGTATGGATCAGATTTGTGCAGTGGCCACATAGGCCAATCACCATACCTTTGTCACTCATTACAAGTTGGATTTGGTCTCCAGGGGAAGAACCTCTGTTAGAGTGAGGGTATTCCTAGTGAATTCACTGTAGCGCATTAAGGTAGAATAAGGCCAGAAAAGAGTGTCAGACATGTATGCATTCGTTTTCGGAGAAAGGCAGTTTATTGGAAAGGAAAGATGAGCAGGAGAGGTGCGGAAAATACAGAAATACAGAATGTTCCTTTCTTAAGGGAAAGATACAATCTTGCCGGCTGCAGAATGTTCCTTTCTCAAGAGAAAGATGTACATAGCAATGGAATGCTAGATAAAGAGGCACATGCAAGACCAGGCTTGGAAACCAAAGCAACCAAGGCTAAAGATGAGTGTAAAGCATTACAGGTTTTGGTATTATTAAAATGTACTTGAGATACAGTTAGTGAAGTCAGTCAGTCAGTTTGGACTGACCTACAGAAAAGATTAAATATCCAGCATTCCAGAAAGGAAGTTAACTTTTGAACTGCAATACAGGCACTTGAGCCTCAGTACAGAAATCAGGTCAAATATCCATATTATTCAGGAGAAAAAGACTGTTTCAGTTAATATAATTCAGGTGAATCAGAATATACCTGCAGAAACTTTGGATATGTTTATCAGCATTGCTATTGTTATCCAGCCTTCCAGAATTTCTACAGACTGCTATTATTTATAAGCACTGTTATTAAAGACAATATTCAGATATTGTTAACGTCTAGTAAAGCATCATTAACTGAAATACAGCAAGTGCAAACTTTATTGTGAAAGTACAAAAAGACTTGTCCCGTAAAGGAGAGACTGGCACCTGTTAAGCACAACTTTGGGTAATCAACAAATAAAGACTTTCCTTCCAGTCTGATTTCACTTGTTTCCAGTTAATTACAGTATACTACAATCTCATAAAGTCTTTCAATGGTGAGCCACTATGAATGGTGTAAAACAGTTAAAAGTAATTCCCAAAACCCCATAACAACCTTGCATCAGCAGTCAGACTAAGTTTGTTTTACAAAAAATGTACAGAAGAGTAGTGCTTCGTTCAACTACATTTGTTCTACAAATAACTACAGAAGAGCAGTGTTTCATTCAACTACTTGTGTTCTACAGTGCAGTCTACAGAAAAACAATGTTTATCAGCAGTGTTCATTCGACATTTCTTCAAACTTGAACAGACACAGCTGTAATGAGTAACCCTTTCAAGTACAGTTTCAAGTGCAGCAGCCAGCTTAATACTTTTTTCCTGTCAGTAGCTACAGCAAATGTTTCATAACAGACTTTTCAGCAGCACACCAGTGCTTTTCCATATGGGTGACTGTGAACAGAATAAGGCCACAGCGGACAGCACTACAGTTATTCCTTACAGCGCAGACCTTTTGGTAAGACACCACTAACAAACTCCATACAGAAAACAGCCAGAGCAGACAACCTCTATATGCAGTAATTGTAGCTGTTAGACATATTGTAGAGCACCAATTTCAGAAAATATACAACTTTCAAAACATAAAAAGACATTACAGACTTTCAAGTTTCCAGTGTGATGTCACACAGCTAAAAAACAAGTTTAAAAAAGCTGTAGATGACAGAACACGTTATCCAGAATCATAAAGTTATGTAAGACTTTATATGCACTTTTTATCTAACAGCTCATAAATGTTTAAGTGCATCAGTAGAAGTAATTTGCATTCCTCTTCTGTAAACATGTCAAGTATTACTTTTACAGTTAAGACACCAGTAAATGTTTGGTGTAGAGTTAAAAATTGGGTAAAGCAGTCTAAAAAATTGTGTTCCAGAAATGTTCTTTTAAAGTTAAAAGTTATTAGTTCAGAAATGTTAAATATTTTTAGACACAAAAGGGTTAAATCACAGAAGCAGACAGCAACAGATTCACAGAATGAGTTGGCTTCTGTTGGTAATTGTAATATACAGACTTCATCGCAAAGTACCGTTTCAGAGCAGAGTAAAGAAGTAATGCATTCCATAGCCAGAGTCATCATTGCTAGTTCTATAACAAAGGATTTTTAGTTTATCTATAAAGGGTGTCAGTCCAGCAATAAACCAGAACATTTATATGTTGATGTTCTTCATCTCACATTGCTGCAGTCCTTACACTTGGGTAGTCCGCTGACCTCGGTCGGCCCGAATATCAAAGTATAAGGCTGACGTCGGTCAAGGCGCATTTGACTGACATCAGGACGTCAGGGTACAAATGCGCATGACCGACGTCATATCCTCGGTCTTTTTTGCCGCATGGTCCGATGCAGAAGCAGCGTTGCAAATGCCGTTCGGCGTTCTGAAATTTTTCGAATTCGGAGTTTCAGACCGAGTCAAAGTTGGCTAAGTACCCCGTTGGGGAATATTTTAGTTTTTTCTTGCCTCAGTGGTTTACCGGATGTCAGAAAAAGTGAATAACTGTATTTCTTGTGGGAAACAGATACCGCATAGAGATTATCATACTTTGTGTATTCCTTGTTTAGGGCCTGAGCACGACGTTGTTGGGTGTCGCTCTTGTGCTAGATTCAATAAGCGCACTATAAAGAGAAGGTTAGATTGTGCCAGGTTAGTCTTCGGGAAGCGGTGCAATTATAAAATGCCGTCGGATGCTCCGACGCCCGCTTCTTCGAAGAAGCACAAGGACAAAGCAGCTAAGCCTAGGCTAGAAGAACCGTCCGTACCGGACGCAGGTTCTTTAGAGGTGTCGGTGGAGCCGGTGGTTCCACCGGAGGTTTCTTTGGAGTCCCAGGGAGAGACTTTGTTATTGCAGGATGTGGCCTCTCAGGAGGCAGGTCAGGCTGAAGGGGCTTCTCAGGTTACTGTACTCCCCTCCCTTCCTAGGGTGGTTAGGCCCTCTCCTTCTGTTTCCAAGGCTTCTCCCAGAGGCAGGCCAGGTTTAGCTTCAGTTGGTGTCACCCCTAGTTCTTCAGGAACTGTGCCCAAGAAGCATATGCTTAAAATGGCAGAAGATTTGATTACTTTGATTAGAGGTTCTTTGCCCCCTCCTGATAAGAGACCTAGGGTGGAACCTGAGCTAGGAGTTTTGAGCAGGCTTGGATGTTTCAGAGTCTTGGCTGAAGACTTGCAGGAGTATTCTCCTTATTCTGATTCTGATGTGGATGATTCTACTCCTTCTGCTTCTCCTCCTGAGGATTTTTCTTTTCAGAGACTCTTCATTCCATGAGGGAGCATTTTAAGTGGGAAGGTCAGGACTTCTCTGATTCCAGGAAAAGGCTTAGGGAATTTTTGTTTTACCCCAGCATAGGCCTTTGGCTATTCCTCCTGTTCTGGATGTGGTGGAAGATGTTTTGCAGAGGCTTCTCTTAATCCTGATTCTTTGCCTCCTGCTCCTGTTAAACCGGATAGGTATTACAGGGTGCCTGAAGCTCATAAGTATCTTTTAAGAGTCCTAGGGCAGACCCAGAAACTGTTAGTCAGGGGCCTAAAGGTGTTAAGGCTTCTGTTGTCAAGAATCCGGTTCCTCCAGATAAAGAGGCCAGGGCTTTGGATAGATGGGGAAAGAAAGTTTATACTTCTTCCACCCTAGCTATGAGGGCTTTGAATTGCCAGTTTCACATGTTGAAATACCAAAACTATCTCCTTTCACAATTGAAGTCTAAGGTAGATGCTCTGGTGGAAGGTATTGAGTGTAAAGAGTTACAAGATTTAGTACATGTTTCTGAACAGGTGGGTAAGCATTCTTTGCAATGTGGTTTTGATGCTGTACAGGCCTCGTCTAGGGTGGCTGCCACTGGGTCAGTTCTTCGCAGGCACGCCTGGCTGAGGGATCAGAATTTATCTGACCATGTTAAGACAAGGATTTTAGATGCTCCTTTACAATCTGATGTGTTGTTTGGTTCTCCTGTTGAGGCAGTCTTAAAGAAAATGGAAGACAAGGCTAAGTCTATGCAGACTGTTAAAGATTTTTTGCAGGTTCAGCCTCCGAAGTTTAGTAGAAATTGGCCTACCAAGGGGTGGACCTATCCTTCTTATGATTCCCAGTCTAGGGCTAGGTCTAGACGTGGTAGGGGCCGAGCTCAGGGCTCTTTCAGGCCTAGAACAGGGAGTTCACCTGCCCAGTCTTCGGGTGAGGGCAGGGGTCAGTCCTTTCGTAAACAGACCCAATGACCTACCTTTTCAGCTGCCAGAGCCTTCTCGTCTGGCAGCACCTTTGGGAGGAAGGTTGGCACTTTTCAAGGAAAATTGGAGTTTAATTACCCAAGACAGATGGGTATTGGATATCATACACCACGGTTACAGGTTTTATTTCCATACCTTGCCTCCTTTCAAAGGCATGCCAGACGTTCCTCCTCAGCAAATAATAGAGGCTCACAAACAAATTTCTCTGTTACTTCAAATAGGGGCCATACAGCCGGTCCCTATGCCAGAAGTGGGCCTAGGATTTTATTCTCGCCTGTTCCTAGTGCCAAAGAAAGGGAACACGTGGAGACCAATTTTGGATTTATCTACCCTCAACACTTATCTGGACATTCCCAAGTTCAAAATGTTGACGTTACAACAGCTTTTACCTCTGCTGGGCAAAGATCATTGGATGGTAACTTTGGATCTCAAGGAGGCTTACCTTCATGTTCCTATCAGACTGAGTTGCAGGAAGTATCTGCGTTTTGGGCTGGGACTTCTCAGTATCAGTCCTCTGCATTGCCCTTTAGCTTATCTACTTGGCCCAGAGTGTTCACGAAAGTTCTGGCTCCAGTGATAGCTTTCCTCAGGCTAAAAGGAATACAGATCTATCCTTATTTGGACGATTGCCTGATTCTGGCTCAAGGAAGGGACGAGCTTCTTCATCATTTGGAATATGTGATAGCAGTGCTAAGATGCCTGGGGTATTCTGTGAACGAAATAAAGTCCAGTCTAGTACCCTCTCAGGACATGTGCTTTCTGGGTGTAAGACTGAATACAGCATCCCAGATGGCCTTTTGACCCCGGACAAACAAAAGAATCTTTCCCTTTACTTTCATCAATTGTCTCATCAGTCCAGGCTGACTGCAAGGACAGTCCTTCAAGCCTTGGGGTTCATGGCATCTTGTATTCTGGTGCTTCCCAATGCCAAACTGCATATGAGGAAGTTACAATGGTATCTCAAAAATGTATGGACACAGCACTGCCAGGATCTGGACACTGTCATTCAAATAATACCTTGCATTCAGAAGGAATTGTTGTGGTGGGCTCAGGAATGTCACCTAAACAAGGGACTCTCTGTGACCCGGCCAGAGGCGAGTCAGATTCTAACGACAGATGCCTCAGACAAAGCTTGGGGAGCTCATCTGAATGGAAAGTGGATACAAGACAAGTGGCCTGTCAGACTACAACATCTACATATCAACTTGAATGAGATGTTAGCAGTCCAGTTTGCATTAATATCTTTCAAGGATTTACTTCTTCCAGGGCAGGTGTTGATTCTAACAGACAACACAACTGTCATGTGGTACATCAACAAGCAAGGGGGAACACATTCTTATCCTCTATGCAGGCAAGCAATGATTTTGTGGGAGACTGCTCTCAGTTTACAGCTAAATCTTCAGGCAAGGTTTCTGCCGGGAGCACAGAACTCCTTAGCAGATGTGTTGAGCAGGCAATTATGGATCCCCACAGTGGAAATTGGATCCTCATGTATTTCAGAAATTGACAGTGTCATGGGGAACTCCAGACATAGATCTGTTCGCTTCTCCACTAAACCACCAGCTGCCAAAGTTTTGCACGAAAGGTTTCACCCCACAGCTTGGAAAGTGGATGCTCTTTCTTTCAATTGGAGCAATCTTCATGTGTATGCCTTTCCACCTCTGCCTCTCCTCCCAAAGGTACTACTAAAGGCCAGACAGGACAAGCCAAGGATGATTTTGATAGCTCCAGATTGGCCTCGACAGCATTGGTACCCATTACTGAGAAGCCTGGTGCAGAGCCTCCATGGCCTTTGCCTTGATTCCACACCTGTTGTCTCAGGAGGACAGTCATTTGATCAATGTCAAGCTTCACTCTCTTCACCTAACAGCCTGGCATATTCTGTTTTGAACCATAGTGGGTCTCAACTTCCACAGCAAGTTTTGAATGTTATTTTGGAAGCTAGAAGGCCTAGTACAAGGAAAGTGTACGCAGATAAATGGAAGAGATTTTTATTTTGGAGTGCAGCAAAGGATTTTGATGTTTCTGAGCCTAATTTAAGTGTGGCTCTTCAATATCTTACTGAGTTACTGGACAAAGGTTTGTCCTTCTCTTCTATTAAGGTTCATGCTGCAGCAATTTCGCTCACTATGATTGTGACCCACCATTGTTTTCTCATCCTTTGTTCAAGCAATTTCTTAGAGGGGCAAAGAATATAAGACCCCCACGTAGAGCTCCTACTCCTGCTTGGGATCTCAATTTTGTGTTGGAGAAACTCACTCTACAACCTTTTGAGCCTGCAGCTACGGCCGAGTTGAAATATTTATCATGGAAGACTGCTTTTTTGTTGGCCATTACCTCTGCGAGAAGGGTTTCTGAATTACAGGCCCTTATGGCAGTTGAGCCTTTCTTAATTTTCCATAAGGATAGGGTATCTTTACGTACTAATCCTTCCTTTATGCCTAAGGTGGTTTCTAGTGTGGCTTTAAACCAAACTATTCATTTGCCTACTTTTTATGCAAATCCCCAAAATAAAGGGGAAAAGATTTTGCACACTTTAGATGTACACAGGCAGTTGCAATATTATTTGGACAGAACTAAAGGGTTCAGGCAGTCTCAGCAGTTATTTGTTTCTTTTGCTTTGAGTTCTCAGGGCAAGCCTGTGTCAAAACAAACTATTTCTAAGTGGATTGGGTTTTGCATTGCTTTCTGTTATTCCCATCATGGCAAGGAGATTCCAGCTGGGATTAGGCCTCATTCCACTAGGGCTACTGCCACTTCGACAGCTTTTTTGAGGGGGGTGGCAACTAAGGATATTTTGGAGGCAGCTACTTGGAGTTCAGTGCATACTTTCTCTAGGCATTATCACCTTCCACTTTATTCTAAATCTAGGGCTGGGTTTGCCACTGCTATTTTGCAGGGCATTTTGTCAGCTCCTGCTTCCTTATAGTTTTGCCATCCTCCCTTACCTCTGCTTTGGGATTCTACCCAAGTGCAAGGACTGCAGCAATGTGAGATGAAGAACATAGTACAGTTTTGTACCTACCATAAATGTAGATGTTCAAGATCCACATTGCTGCAGTCCAATTTACCCTCCCTCCTTCCCCTCTGTAGTTAGAGGCGGTTGTGTGGGTTGGGTTGTCAATATGGTGTATATTGTATATATTGTACATATTTTTAGTGCAAGGGTGGTTGGTTGGTTGTTTGCTGTCTTTTGGTTTTGACCTTTCTTTTTAGGGTCTTCTGACATCTGGGGCAAGAAAAGACTGAGGATATGACGTTGGTCATGCGCATTTGTACCCTGACGTCCTGATGTCAGTCAAATGCGCCTTGACCGACGTCAGCCTTATACTTTGATATTCGGGCCGACCGAGGACAGCGGACTACCCAAGTGTAAGGACTGCAGCAATGTGGATCTTCGAACATCTACATTTATGGTAGGTACAAAACTGTACTTTGCTTAAGGTTAAATGAAATGACAGGATTGACTAAAGAAATGGCCCAAACTTCACCAAACCAGGAAAAAAATGTAGAAATTAACCGGACTTCTGCGTGAATAAAATGTTATTATTTTTATTAGTTAAAACACATCACATGAGTGCTTTCATCTCTCATGGAGACTTTTTCAGATAAAATACACTCGCATTCATCATCTTATTTATAAACTAGCTGAAGTTCATCAACCAATCATGAAATGGTAGTAATTAAAAACAATCCCCCTGTGTTAAAGGTGTACAAAGCACCTATTGCAGTCACAAGTATTTGCAAAAACATTTTTTCAAAATAGAATAAACTATGAAACATAAATAAAAATACATAAAAATCATGTTGAATTCCTGTACAATGCATTAACTTCCTTTTTCTTCCCGATCTCATAAAGGTGCTAATAAATTCTTGATTTCAAAGCTCTCTGTCTTTCCAACATAGTATCTTGAGCAACTGTCACATTTAGCTAGTTACACTAGCTTGTTGGTATTAAAATTCCCTTAAATATCCGCAGAAGATGGTGGATAGTATTTTTGAAGAAGTAAGGAAAGGTTGGGGTACCAAGTATCCACCCCTGTTAGGGATGGATTTTATTAATCAAAATAAGAGCAATGGAGACAACAAATACAAAAAAGCCCTAGTACTGGAACACAGTGTTTATTCTCATGAGATTAGGGAAGTTGTAAAGAAGAACTGGAATATTTTTAAGGTTAATAATGAAGTTTCCCAGTTGGTTGGGCCTGAACCCCTTTTTGTAAGCAAAATTGGTAGGAACTTTAAATATATCTTAGAAAATGTTAAACAAAAATGTTGGGACTGGTACCACATCTTGTGGTAGTTGTGCATGTTGTATGTACATTATGAAAGAGAAAATAATGTTTTTGGACAGTGTTTTGCATACCAAGGTTTCCTTTGTGAAAAGGAATTGTAATACCAACAAACTATTACCTAGCTAAATATGACAGTTGCTCAGGATACTATGCTGGAAAGACAGAGAGAGCTTTGAAGTCAAGAATTTATGAGCACCTTTATGAGATCAGGAAGAAAAAGGAAGTTAATGCATTGTACAGGCACTCTGTTGTGTGTAGTAATTTTGTTACATTTAGCTTTGATATACTGGAAAAAGTGCATATTCATTCCAGGGGTGTTGATTGGCAAAGACATTTGTTAAAATGAGAACTTGTCTAGCAGTTGCAACTAAATGCATCACCCCCGCCAGGTCTGAATGACCAAGTATCTCTCAAACCCATACTGAGTGAAAAAGCAGATTTGTTAACATAAATTTTAAAGGAATTCAACATGTTTTTTATGTATTTTTGTGTATTTTTATGTTTCATAGTTTATTCTATTTTGAAAAATGTTTTTGCAGGTACTTGTGATTGGAATAGGTGCTTTGTACACCTTTAACACGGGATTTTTTTAATTAGTAGCATTTCATGATTGATTATTGAACTTCAGCTAGTTTATACATAAGATGATGAATGTGAGTGTATTTTATCTGAAGAAGTCTCCATTAGAGATGAAAGCGCTTATGTGATGTGTTTTAACTAATAAAAGTAGTATTTTATTCATGTTGAAGTAAATGAAGGAAATGAAAATGTTTCATTGTTTACAGAAAAAATTATGGAATAGTGTACTGATTAATACTGACAAATCAACTTCATTTACAAACAAACCTTTATTAGAGGACACTGATACAGTTTTGTCAGGAATGAAAGGGTCAAAGATTACAGCAGCTAACAGTTTGAAGTACTAGGTATAGACATGTTATCACAGTTGTATGTTATGTTAGACTTCAGTAACGAGATTTTGTGGAAGAGTAAAGATACTGTAGGGTGTACGGTGGTGCACGCAGATGACATTTGTGGGAATTTGCATGTGGTGGTTTTTGCAGGTCTGCAGAATTTGAGGATTTGCTTGCGACAGGAACATGCAGATTTATGGGTTGAAGATAAAATTAATTCCAGTTCAGCTGACACAGCTGAAGTGCGCAGAAAGACAAATTGGGTGTGGTCAGTTAGAAAAAAAAGGTAACTGTATCTATGTTGTGTAGGGTATACCAGAAATGACAGTCAAGTTATTTGCAGAATAAAGGATTTACAAGTGCAGATTTGGCAAATTAATTTTTTGTGTTATTGTTTTAAGAGCTTTGAATTCAAGTGCATAAACAATACCTTAATACAGACAGAGGCAAACAAGCATTCACAAATATTGCTATACTTGTAAAAAGGACAGACAAGTAAACTTCAAGAATCAGATCATTTTAAATCTGGTAATACATGTATTTATGTAATCAGTTTAAAACCATGTATATTTCATACAGAAATTGCAGTTTACTAAGCAGACCAGATCGGATTACTGCCTTCTTAGCAAGCTGAAGTAAAGACAGTACTGTATGCCATAAGGCAGTATGGTAAAAATATCAATTTAATACCATTTATGCAGTTACATTTCTTACTATTTATCCAAGAAAAGTGTAGACAGTAATGATAGATTCTTGCAGCATTCAGTAGTACTGAAAAATTAAATGACGTCAGCTAAAGAAACGGTTATGGTAAGGCAGTGGAAGGAATTTCATTCACAGAATAGTATGTTAAAATCTGAGGGTCACAAGAGTAAATGTAAAAAGTTCAACAGTTAAGATTAATTTTTATACAGGTGCAGAAATACACAGTGCTAAATTACTACTTGAGTTTTATTTGAGGTTATGACAAGAAAAACAATGTCACTGAGATTTCAGTTTGATTAATAATAACGTTACAGCCTTTCCATGTCACTGTTGTAAATTTCACACTTGCAAGAGTTAGTTAGCAAATGTTTATTTCATGCAGCAAATGTAAATAATGTCAGGGCAACAAGCAGTGCTATCAGTTTATAATTGTTAAAACTGCAAATGTTATTTTTAATAATTTCCAGGTTAATTTTAAGTACAATCAAGAACTTTAGCCACCTAGCCTTGCACAAGAGATGAAAAGGAGAGGTTTCAAAGGCCTAACTATAAAATGGACAGTTGGGCATTAAAGCAGGCCTTCCAGTACCTCACTAGTGATTGGGACAATGCAGAGTAAAAATTGGCAAGAGCTGTGGTGCAGAACTCTACTGTCTGTGTTTCAGTTATTTCTTCAGTGTTTCTTTAAAGTTAAAATGTATGAGTTAAAGCAAGTATGTATGTTTTGAGACAATTATGCAATCATAATACTTTTCAGTTTGTTTTTATCTATGTTCAGACAATACTGACAAAAAGGTATTAATAGTTTAGTGTCCAGAATGTAACATTAGCAGATTTCAGTTTATTTTTTATCACTGTTCAGATAACACTGGTAGAGAAGGCATTCTTGCTATTTTAGATGTTCAGTATAAACATGTACCAAATTTCAGTCAAGATTCAGAATATGATATTCATACTCAGTTATGTGTTCAGTATAGCACATTTCAGTCAAATTTCAGAATATAAAATTAATACTCAGTTACTTCACATTATTCAGTTAGTTTTAAGAGTAAATTGACAGAATTATTTATAACAGGCTTATTACATCATACATTTCTACTACAGCATCCTTCACATTGTTCAGTCATTAGTTGTAAGTGTAAAGTGACATAATTACATTATTCAGTCACTGATTAATGGTAAGGTGACATAGTTATTTATTACAGGCTTATTAAGATATGTTATCTAAAGAATAGGTAGTAATAGTTATTCAGTATACTCGACGCATAACAGGTAGGTGTTAATTAATTTAGAGATTGCAGTGCACTTTACATAATTATTGTACATTAGTCAGAAAGTTAAAAAGACACTAGCAGAAAATGCAAAGGTATAGATCTGAAATACAGAAAGCACAAGTTTTATTAAACTATTAAGATAAGTTATCTAAAGAATAGGTAGTAAGAGTTATTCAGTATACTCAGGGCATAACAGGGCAGGGTTAATTTGTTAATTTACAGATTACATTGCACTTTACATAATTATTGTACATTAGTCAGAAAGTTAAAAGGACACTAACAGAAAATTCAAAGGTATATGTCTGAAATAAAGGAAGCATAGGTTTTAATAAACTGTTATAGCTCATAAATATTCATAGAATACTTCACACACAGATTTAGGACGCAGACATCTGTTACAGTACATAAAAGTTAAAAAAAGTAAGTAGCATTATTAGCAAATCTAGATGAGAATTTGTAGACACAAGTTAGTACAGTATATGGTAATTATTCATCAAGACCAGTTATAAAGTTATCCCTTTAGTGCCGATTTCAATTAGTCTGTAGAAAACCAGGACATTCGACTACTCCTGCCCCATTAGGCTTCAACCACAATAATTCCAACCAGATCCCTGATGCCTTTAGTAAATATTTTACAGAAGCCATTCAAACCCTAGCCAATTCTTTACCTCCATCTACTGCTTCCCCACCAAATACCTCCAAAACTTCATCTCATAACAACCTGTTCCTACATCTCTTATTCATAAGCTACTTAAGAAACTGAAACCTTGCACCCCATCTGCCAACCGACTCCCATCTGAATACCTACAAATTGCTGCAAATGCTATAGACTACCCCATATCTATACTTATTAACAGGACTATCTGTGAAGGCAAAATCCCTACCATATGGAAAGTATCTCACATAATCCCTCTA